>NC_138209.1:74805333-74867833 GCF_964194415.1 Vipera berus | reverse complement strand
TGGCAAGTAATAGTTTATGTTGCATAAAATATATTAATAAGGACTGCTGGAGGAATTTCATTGCGGCAAATTTCCGCATGCATTGATTTAATTTGTACCCTCTTAGTTTGATGTGAAGATTATGATTAAGTAACTCGCCTGTGATTCTACTTCCTTAATGGTCTGACAACAGGCACCATGAGTTAGTGACTTAATGATGCTGGAGATGGTCTTCGTTGTGGTGGTTTGAGCTCCAGCATCATGTGATGGGGTGAGCTCCCGTCAGTTGCTGAACTTTCCCAGATGTTATGCCTATTTGTGAGGTGGCTTGGATGGACAGAGAAAGCTCCAGATGTTGCTGCAGGGTGCCATTTGTCTTTCTTTCTGGTGTAGAGCTAGATCACCATTGGTGGTGCACCGTGGATAGTGCGAAAGTGTGAATCGAATGAGTTAGCAGTCTTAAAGCAGCCAAATAACTACTCTGTATTAGTATTGTAGTCTCAGGCTAATGTAACAACACCGTACAACAAACCAATAATACACCATGTCCTGATGTTCTCACCTGGAGAAAAATATGAAAATGGACTTTAAGGAGATTCTTTTTGGAAACACTGCATAAACTCCCCCCCCCCGACAACATTGAAACAACGAATGGATGCTGAAACAGATTCCTAATTTGTCAACTGCTTCACCTAACCACTGTGGCAAGAACGGTTGTAAAATGGGGCAAAACTCACTTAACAAATGTCTCACTTAGCAACACATTTGGGGCTCAGTTGTGGTTGTAACTTGAGGACCACCAGTGCACAATGCACAGACATCTGTTATATGTATAAATCTTCCACTCTCCACATTGAAATGGCTGGAGGATTGACGAGTGTGTTCCTGACTTCCAGAAGACACATAGAATGAAATATTTGAGGACCTAGAACAGGGGTGTCAAACTCAATTTCATTGAGGGCCGCATCAGCATTGCGGTTGCCCTCAGGGGGCCGGGTGGGTATGGCCAGGGTGGGCATGGCCTATTGGTTGGGCGTGGCTGGAGTGTGTAGGGCCTACTGGGTGGGCATGGCCAGCTCTACATCGTTCGCATCCAGGGTGCCTATGGGGGCCTGGGCAGGAGTGGGGCAGATCTGAGGGTCTCTGGCAGGAGGAGGGTCTCTGGGCCAGGGCCAAGGCAGTGGGGGCCGTTCCCTCACTGTTTCCAGGATGGCTTCGCGGGCCGCATGAAACCACTTCGCGGGCCGGATCCAGCCCCCGGGCCTTGTGTTGGACATGTCTGACCTAGAACAACACGTCTCGGCATTTGAATGATATTATTGTGCCGACTGCCAAATCTGAAAGGGCTTTGGGTGAGGATCAAATATTTTTTCAAGAAAAGCCAGCCTTTTCCCCTACAGTGGATTATTTTTATTTATTTATTTATTTAGCATTTGAACCAAACAGGGCATGGAATTCAAGCTATCATTTTCCTCTGCAGTTTTCCTATTGGGATTGACAGTGGAATGATTATTTATTTGGCTCCCAAATTGGGAAAGGCAGCTTATTCACACATATCAAATTAGTCTTATTGAATTAATTTGGCTTCCAAATGCTAAATACCTTCTAGGAAAACAAAACAAAACAAAAACCTGAGCTTTTTGCCACCTCAGTCCAGATGTTAAGACTAGCAAATGGGCTTATTGCAAAGCGTTATAAAATTATTTTTGATTTTTTTTTAAAAAAAAAACTTTTATATTACCTCGGGATTACTGCCATTCTTAATGTTTCCCATAGTTCATCAACAGCTTATGAACTCAGGATCTCTGAGACACAATCCTTTAATTAGCTCTAAGAACAGAATAATAAAGTTGGAAGGGACCTTGGAGGTCTTCTAGTCCAGCCCCCTGCTCAAGCAGAAAATGCTATACAATTTCAGACAAATGGTTGTCCAGTCTCTTCTTAAAAATTCCAGTGTTGGAGCATTCACAGCTTCTGGAGACAGGTTGTTCCACTGGTTAACTGTTCTCACTGTCAGGAAGTTTCTCCTTAGTTTTAGGTTGCTTCTCTCCTTGGTTAGTTTCCATCCGTTGCTTCTCGTCCTGCCTTCGGGCGCTTTGGAGAAGAGCTTGACTCCCTCTTCTTTGTGGTAGCCCCTGAGATATTGGAACACTGCTATCATGTCCCCCCTTGTCCTTCTCTTCATTAAACTAGACACAGCCAATTCCTGCAATCTTTCTCTGTGTGTTTTAGCTTCCAGTCCCTTAATCGTCTTGTTCCTCTTTGCACTCTTTCTAGAGTCACAACATCTTCGAAGGAGAGATGCTGTGATTTCATAGATTCATAGAATAAATCCATCTGTATTTGGCAGAGAAGATAGATGATAGACAGACAGACGGACTGATAGTCAGGAAGAGTATTCACACACACACACACACAGACACACACACACACACACAGACAGACAGAAAGACACACACACACAGACACATGAGTGAGCTCAACTCCAATCCTCCTTACCTTACCTTCCATAAGAGCTTAAAGACCTTGGCTTGGGGATCCAATGGAAGGGTTTCACATTGGGAGTGGTTGATAGATTAACAACAGATCTTAGCCCTCCCCTTCTCATCATACTCCCTCCCTCCCCCTCTTTATAAATAGGTTGGGTTTTTTAATAGTATTTATATCATTAGATTTTATATAGTTTTATCTTTTGATATTGTAAGCCGCTCAGAGTTCCTGTGGGGTAAGATGAGCCACTAATAACTTTTACTTACTTGATTAATTAAAAAAACTAGACAAATATATGAATAGAGAGAGAGCGACATGATAGGCTAAACAATTATTTCATTTTTCTTGCCACTACTGAGTTTCTTTGGAGGAGAGAGAACCACTGAAGTAATCTCAAATACTGCATATATATATATATATATATATATATATATATATATATATATATATATATATATATATATATATATATATATATCTTCTGCCAACCTAGCAGTTCGAAAGCACGTCAAAATGCAAGTAGAAAAATAGGGACCACTACGATGGGAAGGTAACAGCGTTCCGTGCGCCTTTGGCGTCTAGTCATGCCGACCACATGACCACGGAGACGTCCTCGGACAAGCGCTGGCTCTTCGGCTTTGAAACGGAGATGAGCACTGGCCCCTAGAGTCGGAAACGACTAGCACACACGTGCGGGGGAACCTTTACCTTTACCTTTATATATATATATATATATATATATATATATATATATATATATATATATATATATATATATATATATATATATATATATATATATATATAATATGTAAGGGTGTAGGTGTATACATATGTTTAAATGTGTCTTATGTACGTGTACACTTTGAGAGCATGAACTAAATTTCATTTTTAATGTGTGCCATTGTGCCCACAGTAAAAAAATGACAATAAAGGTTATCTGTCTGCCTGCCTATCTATCTATCTATCTATCTGTCTGTCTGTCTATCATCTATCTATCTATCTATCTATCTATCTATCTATCTATCTATCTATCTATCTATCTATCTACCTACCTACCTACCTACCTACCTACCTACCTACCTACCTATCTATCTATCTATCTATCTATCTATCTATCTATCTATCTATCTATCATCTATCTATCTATCTATCTATCTATCTATCTATCTATCTATCTATCTATCAGTGGAGTGAGGTGGAACAATGTGTTTAACATGTAACAGGTAAGCGTATGTATGCGTACACAAATATGCACAAAGAGGCAGTGAATGCATTTTAATTATATTGGTCGCTGTCCCAAATACTGCTGTGCTATTTCTTCCTAAACAGCTCCAATGGATGTAAATATCTAAAGAAAGAAGAAGAAAAGGAAAAAAAAGCAATCAACTCTAGCAGGGGGAGCTTCATCCATTCAGACACTTTGCATCTGTTAAGTTGGTCCCCTTTGCTATTTTAATTAAATAAAGGGGGTTAATGGCTGTGAAAATGGCTTGTCCTGGCAGCGTCAGTGATGGTGTTTGCAAAGTTTGGAAGATTTAACCTGAATAATTAGTTCAGTGCACTGTAGCTTCCCACCTGAGTTTCTTGAAGCTCTTAAATGAAAGGAGAGATAATCCTATCCCTTTAGTCCCGTGCAGATTGTTTGTTTCAAAGTTGTATTGGTATTTATTCTTCTCATCTTTCCTATTACCTATCCTTATCTTCGTTGCTTGTATCTTACAATTTATATTGTTTTTAGTATCCTAGTATGATTTATGTTGTTTGCTTAGCTAGTATTCTGTGACGATCACTAAGTGTTGCGTCTTATGATTTATGATGTGTGTTTTATGATTTATGATGTATTTTTATGTTGTTTATGGTCATGATTTATCACTATTACTTGTATGTACACTGAGAGCTTATGCACCAGAGACAAATTCCTTGTGTGTACAACCACACTTGGCCAATAAAGAATTCTAATTCTAATTCTAATTCTAAATCCTAATCCTAATTCCAAATCCTAATCCTAATTCTAATTCTAATTCTAATTCTAATTCCAATTCCAATTCCAATTCCAATTCCAATTCCTAATCCTAATCCTAATCCTAATCCTAATTCCAAATTCTAATTCTAATTCTAATTCTAATTCTAATTCTAATTCTAATTCTAATTCTAATTCTAATTCTAATTCTAATTCTTCTTTGTCAAGGTAATGATTTAGAAGCTAACCAGCTGATGCAGTGTAAGATGTAATGATGGGAATCACTCAGCAGGGTCTGTGTCTCTTTAAGAGCTTTGTATAAAAGGGAAGGCTCCGCAGATGTGTGCTCTCTCTCTTCTGTTTTCCTTCTGTAACTGCTGTGTGTTGGAGCCTGCTGTATTAACACATGCATGAACATTGTTCCTGGTCTATGATATTGTAGATAGTGTAAAATAAACCAACATTTAATATAGATCACTGTTTACTGTGTTTATTCCTGGGTTATCTCAGTGCAATAAGACTGTGCATGCTCTGACATTCTTTTAAGAAACAAGCCTGTAAACTGTTGCTGCTCTACAACACCAAACAATAATTAGAATAGCTGAGATTCCAGGCAGGGAAAATACCTTTCCAACCATCTTCATCATCCCATCTGTCAATTCCAATATGATCTACTGTATGATGGAGGGTCAGGAATGTCTGGGGGAGAATGGATGTAGGTAGAAATGCATGTATAGAGAGATACAACATAAAACATAGAATGATAGGGTCAGAAGGGACCTTGAAGATCTTCTAGACCATCTCCCTGCTCAAGCAGGAGACCCTATACCATTCCAGAAAAATGGTTGCCCAGTATCCTCTTAAAAGCCTCCAGGGATGGAGCATCCACAAGTTCTGTAGGCAAGCTGTTCCACTGATTGTTCTTATGGACAGGAAATTCTCCTTAGTTCTAGGTTATATCCCTCTTTAATCACAGAGGTGCTTTTTCACGAGGCAACTGGACTTTCTTTTTTCTCTTTGAAGACGTTTTGCTTCTCATCCAAGGAGCTTCTTCAGCTCCGACTGGATGGTGGGGAATGGAAGGATCCAGTCGGAGCTGAAGAAGCTTCTTGGATGAGAAGTGAAATGTCTTCCAGGAAACAAAACGAATTCCTCTTGTCTCATGAAAAAGCACCTGTGGGACAGTCATGACCTGGATGCCTGAGATTCTCTACAGACATTCCTTTTTAATGATCTTCCTGTTACTGCTTGACCTTCTCTCAGTGCTTTGGAGAATAGGTCAACCCCTTCTTCTCTGTGACAACCCCTCAATGACCTGAAGACTGTTAGCATATTACCCCAGCCTTTCTTTTCATTAGACTAGGCCAGGGGCCTTCAAACTTGGCCCTTTTATGAATTGTGGACTTCAACTTCCAGAATTCCTCAGCAAGCGTGCCTGGATGAAGAATTCTGGGAGTTGAAGTCCACAAGTCATAAAAGGACCAAGTTTGAAGACCCCTGGACTAGGCATATCTAGTTCTCTCAATCATTCACCATAGCTTTTGTTGCCTGAGCCACTGTAGCTCAGATGTTTGACAGTCGCCAAGGAGGCTTACATTCTTAATCATGGATGTAGAATCTCAGTTCCCAAACTTGGAAGATTCTATTAATGTAGCTGTACAAATAAAGTAAAATTAGCTTATTTGGGGTTCAAAGCACAGAAAAGTTTGTTACTGCTATCTCCAATACAAGAATCTAGTCAGCTAAAAGTCAAAGCTAAATTGGCACTAGATAAGAGTCAATGAAATTCATAGGGGCAGCACAATGACTCCAAACTAATGACATGTTTAACCCCACCTTCCAGCTCAGCTTGTTCCTCTCCTACATCAGGAGGTCTTGAAATTTGTCAAGGGTTGTAAAAATATCAATTGTAAAACTGTAAATTGTAAAAGTTTATATAAAAGTTGTAAAAGAAAATGTAAAAAAATAATAATATGAGAAATGACCCTGGGCAATAGTGCAAACTGCTGAATAACTCTTTAAAAATGCAACTGCCTGGAATTGTGCTGCATTATATTATCAAAAGTTTAGCCATCCTTTTTTTTTTAGAAAAAAAGTTGGCTTAGGCTTTTTTCTTCTTTTTTTTCAGGATTTCAAATAAAGTCTCCACTCTTCCTTAAATCACCATCTCAAGAGAAGTTTATCTTTACCTGTATGCTTGGAGGGTTGTATTTTTTTCACCTAATTATTCTTGAATCTCCTAAGTACTTGGGATTTTGATTGAGATGATAAGACACAATTTGCTGCTGCCTGGGAACAGATGCACACTGTGAGGACTGGGTCTTCAAGATAAATCTGCTTATTAGCAGCATGCTGATTGAGCCACCACAGCGATAGTGCCAGAGTTAAGACCACTGTTTCAAAACACACACACACACACACACACACACACACTGCAAACTGGAGTGTATCCAAGCTTCAAATGCGAACACTGGTCTCTCATCTCATTAGGCATTTAAAGCATTTACATTAGGAACTTTATCAATAAGCAGAAGGGGAATTTGCATTGCAATGGCATTCTAAGGTGCTGTCAAAATTCTCAGTGGGGAAAAAAAACAGACAGAGGTAGCAAATTAAAATATCTCCTATGGCTAAATTTAGTTCCTGACAGAGAAGGACTGTAAAATAATTGGGTTTGGAGGTGAACGCAAGCTTCCCTGTTCTTGGATGTTCCCGAAAACTACAGTAAGTAGGGTTAATTTTGGAGAGCAATAGCAATAGCATTTAGAATAATACTAATACTAATGCTAATGCTAATTCTAATACTTAGACATCTAGTCCAACCCCCTGCTCAGGCAGGAAACCTTATACCATTTCAGGCAAATGGCTGGCCAGTCTCTTCTTAAAAGCTTCCAGTGTTGGAGCATTCACCACTTCTGGAGGCAGGTTGTTCCACTGGTTAGTTGTTCTAACTGTCAGGAAGTTTCTCCTTAGTTCTAGGTTGCTTCTCTCCTTGATTAGTTTCCATCCGTTGCTTCTTGTCCTGCCTTCAGGTGCTTTGGAGACTAGCTTGACTCCCTCTTCTTTGTGAGATATTGGAAGGCTGCTATCATGTCTCTCCTTGTCCTTCTTTTTGTTAAACTAGACACACTCAATTCCACCAACCGTTCCTTATATGTTTTAGCCTCCAGACCCCTGACTGTCTTTGTTGCTCTTCTCTGTATTCTTTCTAGAGTCTCAACATATTCCACTTTACAGTGCTTTACAGCCCTCTCTAAGTCAGTATGGCCCTCCCAACAGTAGAGATATAGATAGATAGATAGATAGATAGATAGATAGATAGATAGATAGATAGATAGATAGAGAGAGAGAGAGAGAGAGAGAGAGAGAGAGATAGAGAGATAGAGATAGAGAGAGAGAGAGAGAGAGAGAGAGAGAGAGAGGGAGGGAGAGGGAGAGGGAGAGGGAGAGGGAGAGGGAGAGGGAGAGGGAGAGAGAGAGAGAGAGAGAGAGAGAGAGAGAGAGAGAGAGAGAGAGAGAGAGAGAGAGAGAGAGAGAGAGAGAGAGAGAGAGAGATATTCCTTGCAATCTTACACTCAAAGGAAGAGTTCAACTAAGCACTTTCTCTCCACAGAGCAACTGGTTCTGATTTAAAGTTACAGCTTTTGGGACTCACCAATATTTTCTATTGACTCTTACTTCTTTTATTTAATTACTTTTCAAGTGCTATTATTTTTTCTTAGCTTCTGAAATCTCTGTGTAATGAGAAGCCTATCTTGCATAGATGTAGGCAGCTCACCTTTTCCTTAACCTTTAATATTAAAAGATAAGCGAAAACCTCTTAAAAGAGAGATTTTAAACATGGGAGTTATAGATTGTTCTTCCAGAATTCTATTAAACTTTTTTGGGTATCTTTTTGAAGCAGAGTCGTTGTGGCATGCAAGAACTACGGTATGAATAAAATCAATACAAAGCCACAGACTTTGCTAACTTAACAAATGGTAACATTATAAATAATTACAGCATAGATCTAGAAGGCGAAGCATACTAAATGAAAATGTAAGGAAATGAAGGAAGGGGAATCCTATCCAGTCCTTCCATTGATATTTGAACTTCTTAAACGGGATCACTCATTGTTCTATGTAGCAATAGAACTTAGACTTATGTACCGCTTCACAGCGCTTTACAGCCCTCTCTAAGCAGTTTACAGAGTCAGCCTATTGCCCCCAACAATCTGGGTCCTCATTTTACTGACCTCGGAAGGGTGGAAGGCTGAGTCAACCTTGAGCCAGTCAGGATCGAACTCCTGGCAGTGGGCAGAGTTTGCAATAGCACTTAGACTTATATACCGCTTCACAGTGCTTTACAGCCCACTCTAAGCGGTTTACAAAGTCACCCTCTTGCCCCCAACAATCTGGGTCCTCATTTTACTGACCTCGGAAGGGTGGAAGGCTGAGTCAACCTTGAGCCAGTCAGGATCGAACTCCTGGCAGTGGGCAGAGTTTGAAATAGCACTTAGACTTATATACCTCTTCACAGTGCTTTACAGCCCTCTCTAAGTGGTTTACAAAGTCATCCTCCTGCCCCCCAACAATCTGGGTCCTCATTTTACCTATCTCGGAAGGATGGAAGGCTGAATCAGTGAGAATCAAACTGCCAAAACCCCTGGAAGCCAGCAGTCAGCGGAAGTAGCCTGCAGTAGAGGCTTCTAACCACTGTGCCACCATAGGTCTGAGATTCTGAGAGCCACCACCATTTACTGCAACTGAAGTGACAAGTTCACTGACCCTCAGTCTCTTCCCAAACTGGTTAAGGTGATGTCTATTATTGCATTGGAAAGCCTTGGAAAAATTGTCTTAGAATAATTGCCATGATAATCACATAACATATGGACATAATGCAATAACATGTAATCTGTCACACATACGACTGATTATGTGCCCTCAAGTTGATTCTTGAACCAATCATTCACAATGTAACACTCTCAAGAAGACTATATGGATGCAGTTTCTGGATTGACCTTGATCTGAGGTCAACCTTTACCTTTTTCTTCAGGCAAGCTAGTAAGAGAGGAGGAGTAGAAACAGCCTCCCTTTTTTATCCACCACTGGTCATATGCTTTGATTGCTTCTCTAGGGGTTCATTGTCTCTCAAGAGCAAGATAAATAACTTCTTTGGGGGAGTGGGAGGGGAAAAAAAAGAAACCTCTTTGAAGTCATTCAGCATGAAGGAATGTCTCCGGAGGTTTGTGTTGTCGATGCAAGGCCACCGAAGCAGCAGTAGAGCAGCTGCTTTTGAAAGTCACATATGGATATTTCACAGCTCGCAGCGACACCACTCATGCCATGATGCTGCCTTAATGGCAGTCATCCTTAAGCATCGCAGATCCAAATGATCGGAGCAGCTGCCCTTCTTAATTCATGATTGAGTCTTCTCGGAACAAAGAGAATGGCAAGTAGGCATAAAACATCCAAGGGGGAAAGATACTATCCTTAAGTTGCAACGAGGAACATCCGTTCTGGAAATAAGAGTCCCTGAGAAGTGATCACTGCTCAGCCACAGTCTCGGCCTTCTGCTCTCTCCTTCCTGACAAAGCATTTTCATTGATTCCTTCACATTCAGCATTTCAGTGCAGCAGTCTTAGGCTGAGTTTCCTGCATGTTTTGTTGGATTCCATGACATTTGGAGAAATGTCCTAGGATGGGATGGGATGGGATGGGATGGGACAGGACGGGATGGGACAGAATAGAATAGAATAGAATAGAATAGAATAGAATAGAATAGAATAGAATAGAATAGAATAGAATAGAATAGAATAGAATAGAATAGAATATGGAATGGAGTGGAGTGGAGTGGAGTGGAATAGAATAGAATAGAATAGAATAGAATAGAATAGAATAGAATAGAATAGAATAGAATAGAATAGAATAGAATAGAATAGAATAGAATAGAATAGAATAGAATAGAATAGAATAGAATAGAATAGAATAGAATAGAATAGAATAGAATAGAATAGAATAGAATAGAATAGAATAGAATAGAATAGAATAGGAGGTAGGGGTGGACTAGACTAGACTAGACTAGACTAGACTAGACTAGAATAGAATAGAATAGAATAGAATAGAATAGAATAGAATAGAATAGAATAGAATAGAATAGAATAGAATAGAATAGAATAGAATAGAATAGAATAGAATAGAATAGAATAGAATAGAATAGAATAGAAATATTGGCCCAGTGTGATTGCATGTCAGAATCTGCATTTCAACTAAAGCCATGTTCTTAATTTTGAAGTCCTTTGCACAAAGCCGGCAATGACTCCATGATACAACCAGTGCTACATATCTAAGTGTTGAGTTCACAAGCTATAGGTGTGATGAATCCAGTGATATCAAATACCATAATCTTCCAGGCAGCTGCAGATAGTTTCAACTCTGGATAAATGACTTTAAGGAGAACTTTGAAATGAAAAGGAAGGAAAGAAGGAAGGAAGGAAGGAAGGAAGGAAGGAAGGAAGGAAGGAAGGAAGGAAGGAAGGAAGGAAGGAAGGAAGGAAGGGGATCATAGAATCACAGAGTGGCCATTTTGATCATTTTGGATTCCTTATTCTGTGCAAAAATCATACTTAAAAAAAACTCAGAAGGGGAGGTGACTGTCTATCTTCTGTTTGAATACATCAGAGAAAAGAACCCTTCCGTGTCTCTAGGGACAACCGGTTTGATAGTTGATCAAACTGATGTTGTTTTCCTGCAACTGAAATCAAAATTTGCCTTTTTGAAGTTTCAATTATGATTCCATATCCTCTGTTCTGGCATGTTAGACAACCGATCTTAACCTTCATCTGTATGGAATTGTAGTTTCAAGTATTTATACCTTTGTTGGAATGTCTGGACTACAGTTCATTCTTTTCCTCTGATTACCAGGAGTTACTAAGGGGGGAAATGTAGGGGGAAAATAGATTTAGGAGAGAAGGCTTCAGTAGCATACAACTGGCGTTCTCAGCAGACAAAAGATCCCTACACATCTTATTTGTCTTCAAGATTTCAGGATTCCCAGAAGTCAAGCAGAAGTGCAGGAGAAGCCATGGTTAATAACTTGGTCATTTTATGTCATGGACCTAATGAGAACATTAACTATTTGGAAATGTGTCAATGCTGCTAACATCGGATGTTCTTGCTTTGACAACAGATGGAAATGCAGCCATTTTTCTCTTTTGCTTTTAGAGTTACTTGATGCTGGGGGGGAGGGGAAATGTGGATGAGAGTCCAGCTAGTCATAACAATAAAAACTCAGCCGTGGGAACCCAAGGTCATTGGGCACAGAGTTGATAAAGATTTGGCAGGCTGGATAGCTGGGGGAGAAAGCCCGCACTTCAAGCTAATTGGGGAATGTGATTTATGACTGTTAATTGGAGGAGGGAATTGTGCTTTGATACTAGGTGCCCAGGGGAGGGGAATTCAGATTTTGGCTTTGATTATGTAAATGCCGATATTATGCTACTCGAATAAAAGATCCTTTAAGGTAAACAATGCGTCGAAGTTCTTTTGAAGAGTTTCATCTATCGGAACCATGTCATGTGACAGAAAACAAGCTTTCCCTCCCCAAAATGATATTTTTTCTAAGTCCCTAGGAGTGGCTGTCATGAGTGCCAGACCCTGGAACCAATGGACCATTTTCTTTTTTTCTTTTTTTCTTTTTTTTTGGCTTTCTGTAACACCTGCACAAGATAATGGCATAACACACCGTGTGAGAAATAGCCTATCATCTGCCAAAGACAATCTAGGCTGGGATAGTAATTATCCCTTGGGGAGTTGAAGACAGTAAACTCCAATTCTAAAAGCTTGCATGAATGTATCAAAATGGCTGCCCACGGTGAAAGCAAACAGAAGGCAAATGAGCCTGAATAAGCAATCAGCAAATGCTATCTGGGCACCGCTTCATTTTGGAAAAGATGGCATGCTCTTGGGTGACTTTTTTTTTTAAAAAAAATAATGAATAAAGCTGCATAATCAGAGCCTACATGACTTGATCTCTTTGCAGGCTTGATTTACGTTATGCTCGGTGGCCAAACACTGACTAAGTGAACGGCTTCCATTGAGAAGCGTTGAGCAATCCAATCTTGCCAGCACCAAGTTATTGAATAGGGAACCAAATTCCACATTGGATAGCAATCCCATTTTTTTCCCCACTTTAATGTCCTCGTATGCATCTGTCCCCACTGCGGGGTGGAGAAAACAAGGCTTAAAAAGTACTTAAGCTTCCATCAGCAACATCAAAATATGGCTTTCTTATTTTGGGATTAGAATTGTCTGTTGCAGCTTTGCAAATTAAAAAAAAGAAAAAAAGAAGAAGAAGAAAGGAACGCTGTGATAATTAATTGAGAAGCGATTCCCAAGCCTACCAAGACAATTATTTTGTCATTATCAAGTGAACACATGACCCAGTTGATCATTTCCTAGCTTGCTCGTTGCATGGCCAACTTGCTAAACACAGCTGAAAAAAAATCATATTTGAAAAACCTCTATATGAAATGTTTCACTTGAGCATAGGTGAACATAGGAAGTTTCTTTCAGTGGGGGAGAGAGAGAGAGAGAGAGAGAGAGAGAGAGAGAGAGAGAGAGAGAGAGAGAGAGAGAGAGAGAGAGAGAGAGAGAGATTATTGCTTGAAATGAAGAATGACAAACATGAAAGATCAGACACACATGCAAAGGTGAAATTTAACTGATTTATTGCTAAAAGCCCATGATTTCCTTCAGTGAGACTCAGTGCAGAGAAGACCAATGAAGATCATTAGGTATCTGGATGCTAAAACATGATGAATGTGGTAGAAACTGGTTATGTCTAGTCCAATGAAGAGAAACTAGAGGTGACATAATAGCAGTCTTCCAATACTGGAGAGGCTACCATAAAGAAGAGGGGGTCAACCTATTCCTCAAAGTACCTGAGAACAGGACAAAAATAGATAGATGGAAACTTATCAAAGGGAGTGTCTATGCAGATTCTCAGTCATCCAGCTCATGGTTGTCCCAAAGGTGTTTTTTTTTTCCAAGAGGCAACTGGACTTTGTTTTTTCTTTGAAGGTGTTTCATTTCTCATCCAAGAAGCTTCTTCAGCTCTGACTGGATGGTGGAGAATGGAAAGATTTACATTTATATATACAGCCCTCTCTCAACAGAGGGGGAAGGATATGACATCATCTATCTCCAGTCTACAACACAGTCCTCTCAGCACTTCCAAGAAAGCTCCACACCCATTTGCACTACTCAGATGACCCTGACGAGAGATAAACCTCCAAGTGGCCTCAACGACTCTCTAAAAGGATGCATACGACCAGCTCTCTGCAAGGAGTATAAATCCTTCCATTCCCCACCATCCGTTCAGAGGTGAAGAAGCTCCTGGGATGAGAAACGAAACGTGTTCAAAGAAAAACAAGAAAGTCCAGTTGCCTCTTGAAAAAAGCACCTTTTGGATTATCAAGGGGAGTTCCAATCTAGAACTAAGGAGAAATTTTCTGACAGTTAGAACAGTCAGTGAAATGACTTGCATCCAGAAGTTGCGGGTGCTCCCACAACTCAATTTAATAGATTTGTAAAGAAGGGATTGAACAGACATTTGTCAAGGAGAGTATAGGATCTCCTGCTTGAGAAGGGGCTTGGACTAGAAGACCTCAAAGGTCCCTTCTAACTCTGTTATTCTGTATTGTGTAACTACTCCAGAGACACTGCAAATAACTAATGTCATAGTTCTCAAATGCAAACATCCAGCAGTGATATGTTATTGTACATATACCAGACTGCTGAAGTCCCAGAGTTGCATCAGGAATACTTCATGCTGTCATTTCCCCAATAAAGTTGCTCCCCTTGTCAATTTACTCTTAAGATATGTCATCGGAACATGCTGAGCCCTTGCACTTTATCCGCAAACAAGTCTGCCTTAATAAATAAACTAAAATCTATCTTTTGGCTGCATTTGCAAATCTGTCACATTGCAAGTACAACTTGACGCCATGGCTGTGGATGGAATTTGACAAGGACGGTTTTGTGCCTCTGACCTGGAGGGCTGCCCTCCCTTTCCTTCTCTGGCTCCACGCATGATTAAGTCTTAGGGTCTGGTGGCAGAAAAAGAAGAAAGTGGAAAACCTCTACTGAAAATAGAATAGAATAGAATAGAATAGAATAGAATAGAATAGAATAGAATAGAATAGAATAGAATAGAATAGAATAGAATAGAATAGAATAGAATAGAATAGAATAGAATAGAATACATATTGGAATATAGAACAGAACAGAGTAGAATAGAATAGAATAGAATAGAATAGAATAGAATAGAATAGAATAGAATAGAATAGAATAGAATAGAATAGAATAGAATAGAATAGAATAGAATAGAATAGAATAGAATAGAATAGAATAGAATAGAATAGAATAGAATACATATTGGAATATAGAACAGAACAGAACAGAATAGAATAGGAGATAGGATAGGATAGGATAGGATAGGATAGGATAGAATAGAATAGAATAGAATAGAATAGAATAGAATAGAATAGAATAGAATAGAATAGAATAGAATAGAATAGAATAGAATAGAATAGAATAGAATAGAATAGAATAGAATAGAATAGAATAGAATAGAATAGAATACATATTGGAATATAGAACAGAACAGAACAGAATAGAATAGGAGATAGGATAGGATAGGATAGGATAGGATAGGATAGGATAGGATAGGATAGGATAGGATAGGATAGGATACAGAGTTGGAAGGGACCTTGGAAGTCTTCTAGTCCAACCCCCTGCTCAGGCAGGAAACCCTATACCATTTCAGACAAGTGGCTGTCCAGTCTCTTCTTAAAAACTTCCAGTGTTGGAGCATTCACCACTTCTGGAGGCAGTTTGTTCCACTGGTTAATTGTTCTCACTGTCAGGAAATTTCTCCTTAGTTCTAGGTTGCTTCTCTCCTTGGTTAGTTTCCATCCGTTGCTTCTTGTCCTGCTTTCAGGTGCTTTGGAGAACAGCTTGACTCCCTCTTCTTTGGGGAAGCCCCTGAGATATTGGAACACTCCTGTCATGTCCCCACCTCGTCCTTCTCTTCACTAAACTAGACATACCCAATTCCAGCAACCGTTCCCTATATGTTTTAGCCTCCAGTCCCCTGATCACCTTTGTTGCTCTTCTCTGCACTAATCATGGAACTTTGTGGCTCCACCAATTCATTTCTTCGAACTGCATCCCAAATCAAATATGTTTTCAAATCTCTGCCTAGTCTCATGTCCTCAGGCTATCTCCCACCACTTTTTTCTCTCTTTCTTTCTGTTGTTCAGTTTTTCTTGACTTACTCTGTCCCTGTCGTACTTTCAGGAGTAGGAATTAGGTTTCCTGCCATTCCTTAAGTGCACAGTAACATTTTTTCCCCTCCTTCTGGATTCAAAGACGAATAATCAAGTTGAAAACTTCACTTTGCTGTATGCTTTCTAAAGCAAGGTGACCCTTCTGTCAGTTTCCATTAAATTTTTCAATCCTGGGACATCTCAGATAACTAAGCATGAATCCTAATTTTTCCTTAAAAAGTGTGCAACACAACACAGGGAGAGAATTTTTAAGCGTTGTGCCTGAATGGATGCTGGGGAGAATTTCAGGTAAATATCAATTTTACAAGTGAGCTGTCAAAAATATTTTCTTTTCCTTTACTCTGAATCTTAAAAAAACAACAACCATGCATCAAAATTCATGATGCATTTCCACAAATACATTTGTATCAAACTACACATGACATGTATGCTTAATGCTAAAAAAAAATGTGGCATATTGTGTGAATAAAGACCTCAACAATTCCCCCCCAAAAAATCCTCCACATTTGAACATTTTTAAATGTAAAATTATTACATTTCTATCCATAATCCAGGAAATTCAGATGAAAGTTATTTCACATCAGAAGGTTGAAAGACCAAATTCCATGAGTGATGTTAGCCCCCAAAACAGAGAGTTTGACTTTCTTGAGTATACCTACCATTTATGTGTTGTGGTAGCCCTTCAAATATTGGAACATTGTTTATCAGGTCACCCCTAATCCTTCTTTCTACTAGACTTGTTGTTGTTGTTGTTAGTTGCGTCCGACCCATCGCGACCCTATGGACAACGTTCCTCCAGGCCTTCCTGTCCTCTACCATCTTCTGGAGTCCATTTAAGCTCATGCCTACTGCTTCAGTGAGTCCATCCAGCCACCTCATTCTCTGTCGTCCCCTTCTTCTATTGCCCTCAACCTTTCCCAGCATGAGGCTCTTCTCCAGTGAGTCCTTCCTTCTCATTAGGTGGCCAAAGTATTTGAGTTTCAGCTTCAGGATCTGGCCTTCTAAAGAGCAGTCAGGATTGATCTCTAGGACTGACCGATTTGATCGCCTTGCAGTCCAAGGGACTCGCAGGAGTCTTCTCCAGCACCATAGTTCAAAGGCCTCGATTCTTTGGCGCTCAGCCTTTCTTATGGTCCAACTTTCACAGCCATACATTGCAGCTGGGAAGACCATGATTAGACTAGACTAGACATACCCAATATCCTACACTAGACATACCCAATTCCTTCATCCTGGCATTTCGCAATTAATTCATTGGTGAATTTGCAATAAATATCTATCTTGAATACCTTCAACTCCAGCATCAGTTGCTACCAAGACCTTGGTAGCAAGAGTGGTGAGGATGGCCAAAAAGATCATTGGCAGTTCCCTCCCTTCCAGCCAGGACATAGCACAGAAGCGTTGCTTGAGCAGGGTCTGTAAGATTATCTGTGACACTACACATCCTCTTCACAACCTGTTTTCCTTTTTACCTTCTGGGAGGAGGGGGCTTCATGGTATCCATAGCAGAACATCCAGATTCAGCCATAGTTTCATTCCATACAGCATTAACCTTGTGAACTCTCAAGCTTCCTCCTTCAAGATGGACAGTATTTAATATTTATTTGTTATGTGTAAGTATGGGTGTGGGTCTATACATATGTTGTAGATAGTATATGTTTAGGTGTGTGTCATGTATGTGTTTCACTTTGAGAGCGGACAACTACATTTCATTTTTGATGTGTGCCGTTGTGCCCACAGTAAAAAAAAAGACAATAGAGGTTATCTTATCTTATCTATAGGACAGCAGAGGGTTTGGTGCCCATTCAGATATCCAGGAATAATCTCTAATTTCAAATGCTTCTGGCAATAATAAGTGAAAGCAGATTATGGAAAAATGCTTCATACCAAACATAGCCTGCTGTAGAAGGTCTTCTGCTGATGCTGGGACATCTGAGGGATGTCTTCAGTTTCAGATTGAGGAAGACTTATTGGTTTTTGAATGAGCTCATTATCAATCTCCTATTTCCTATGGGGTGGAATGACAGAGGCACTCTTAACAGTCTAGGGCACGGGTCAGCAACCCGCAGCTCTGCAGACACATGCAGCTCTTTCAGTCTTCTCCTGTGGCTCCTGGTCATCCTCTGCCATTTGCAGATAGAGAGAGAGAGAGACAAAGACAGAGAGAGGCACTTGTGCTTCCCTTCTCTCTGCCTCTCTCTCTCTCTCTCTCTCTCTCTCTCTCTCTCTCTCTCTCTCTCTCTCTCTCTCTCTCTCTCTCTCTGTGTGTGTGTGTGTGTGTGTGTGTGTGTGTGTAAAAAAGAGAGTGGCCTCACGCTGTTCTCCGAGAAAGCTGACAAGCTTATTGGGCAGGGCTCCTGCCTTTGCTGCGTCTCCACAGGAAGCAGGAAGCAGCAGAAAGCAACAGCTCTCAAGGGCAGGAGAGCCAGCCCAAAAAGCATGTGTGCCAGCTTGTCCGAGAACAGCGTGTGCCAGGTGAGCAGAAGATCGGAGAGAGGGGGAGAGAGGGAGAGAGAGAGAGGGAGGGAGGGAGGGAGGGAGAGAGGGAGGGAGAGAGAAAACACATGCACAGCAGCCTCTATTTCTTTTTAATTAAACTCTTCAATCAAGCTCCCCCTTTGCGTGCATGCGCATGCACACAAGTTTTGCAGCTCCCAGTGTTTATTTTCCCTCTGGAAAATGGGTCCAAGTGGCTCTTTGAGTGTTTAAGGTTGCCGAACCCTGGTCTAGGGAAATTCCCCCATTTTTTTCATGAACGTGGAGCATGACTCTCTGGCACACTTTAAGGCCAGGCAATGCTAGTAATACTAAAGAATAACAAGGAGTGCCTCATTATTACTCCTGCAAGAAGGAATGGAAGTTCACTGATCCCACATTTGGGAAAACCTTGTGTTCTGGGGATGGAACCTCACAAGATATTTAGCTTCTAAGCCCATAGTTACTTAGTTAGATGCCACTTATCAGATTCAATTGGTGGAGCTATGATAAATCCTTGCCATTTGATCTAGAATCAATATTCCTTTGCTCCATGCATCATTCAAGTACATTCTTACAATTTATTGGATTCCATTCATCTCCTTATCCATCATGATCTCCTTCCTTTATGTCCCTTAATCTTGCCAAGAGGAATAGATTTTTCTAGTCCAATATATGCTCAATTTGCGTGTCCAAAATATGTACATTTTAACTTGCCTATCTCAGCCTCAGGAGAATGCTCTTTCCTTGTTTACTGCAGGAATAACGGATGGATTTTTCTTGCTGCCCACAACAGTTTTTTTGTAAATGTCTCCAAGGCCATAATATACAGTATATTATAAAGAACATTGATCAATGATTATGTAATGCATGGGGCTCATAAGAAGAGTAAAGCTGTTTTACACTTTTACACTGATAATGAAAGAAGATAACCAGAAAGGGATGTTGAAAGAAAAATCAGGTCCAGTTTCAAGCCGGGAGTAAGACCCTAGATTTTAAGCTGGGATTATTACTCTTAGGTAAAAGGTAAAGGTAAAGGTTCCCCCGCACATGCGTGCTAGTCGTTTCCGACTCTAGGGGCCGGTGCTCATCTCCATTTCAAAGCCGAAGAGCCAGCACTTGTCCGAGGACGTCTCCGTGGTCATGTGGCCAGCATGACTAGATGCCAAAGGCGCACGGAACGCTGTTACCTTCCCACCGGAGTGGTCCCTATTTTTCTACTTGCATTTTTACGTGCTTTCGAACTGCTAGGTTGGCAGAAGCTGGGACGAGTAACAGGCGCTCACTCTGCTATGCGGCACTCGGGATTTGACCCGCCAAACTGCCGATCTTCTGATCGACAAGCTCAGCGTCCTAACCCACTGAGCCACAGCATCCCTTTTAGGGGACAGTATAGGAAATATCAATTGTGAATTTGCAGATGGCCCTGCTTGTCTTTGGGCTCTTGCAAAGTCCTGGATGCAGGGACATGAAAGGCCAGCAAGGAAAACACGCAACGTCCTAACCCACCCGAGAACATATGATATCTTTAGGGAAACACCCAGAATTATAATATAATATGGGAAAGCAAGGGAAAAATAGCTTTATATTATTTATGTTTTCAGGGTGAGCGGCGTGGTGGCCTAGACATGGAGTTCTTGCCTCACAATCAGGAGGCTGTAAGTTCAATCCTAGCTAGCGGCAGATATTTCTCTGTCTGGGCACAAAGGGAAAATATCTGCTGTGAGCTCCACATAGGCATCAGGAAAGGCATCCAGTCAGTAAACTCTCAGCTCCATTCAGTCTCACTGACTCCTTGCTGATGCAATAGATTTCAAGGTCATTTTAAACATGTTTTCATGGTGGTTTATAGTTCTATCATGTCAGAGCATGCACAGTCTTATTGTGCTGGGATAACCCAGGAGTCAATATAGTAAACAGTGGTTTGTATTAAATTGTGGTTTATATTACACTATCTACAATATACACTAGAAACAAAATACATACATGTGGTAATACAGCAAAATCCAATACACAGCAATTACAGCAGGAAACGGACAAGAGAGAAAACACAGCAGCAAAAGCCTTCCCTTTTATACTCAGGCTCTTAAAGGGATACAGACACCTGCTGAGTCATTCCTATCATTGCATCATCCATCTTACATTACATCAGCTGGTTAGCCTTTAAATCATTATCCTGACATATCACATTTTTTTCAATATTGCCCATCTTTCCAAGCTAAATAGACCCAACTGCTGTAGACTTTCCAACCAACCATAGGTTAGCTGTCCTTTCTGCCAGGAATTCCACATAAAATACAAGATTTCCAGTGCTAGCAGTTAATATGAAACAACCTAATCACATTTCTCTGTGTGTTGGCTGAATCAAAGTTGATGTGCCAACTAGACTTTGACACTTGGAAGCAAGGGACCAGCTCAGTCTGTCAGAGCAATTTCCAGGACCACTTTGATCAAGGGTTTCCCAAGGCAAAACACACCCCTCGCATATCCTTATGAGATAGATGATGTTTATGTGAAACATTATAATCATCATTTCATGCCAAGGCTTATCAACTCCTCCAATCAAAGGTGACTCTGAACAGCATACGCTTTCTCAACTCCTTAAACTCAGATTAAAATTAAATGTAAATAAGAACATAAGATAAGTCAATAAGGAAAAGAAAAGAATGCAAAGAATGCAAAAAGGGGGGGGGGACGGAGTACACTGGATGGCCAGCGACTGAAAGACCATTCAGAATAAAAGAATTGGAAGGGACCTTAGAGGTCTTCTAGTCCAACTGCCTGCTCAAGCAGGAGACCCTATACCATTTCAGACAAAGGGCACTCCAAATTCTGGAGGAAAGCCATTCCACTGATGAATAGTTCTGACTGTCAGGAAATTTCTTCTTACTTCTAGGCTGGACCTCTCTTTAATTATCTTCCTCCATTACTTCCTAGCCTGCCCTTAAGTGCTTTGGACAATAGGATAACAGAATAACAGAGTTGTAAGGGACCTTGGAGGTCTTCTAGTCCAAGTCCTTGCTCAGGCAGGAAAAAACTATACCATTTCAGACAAATGGCTGTCCAGTATCTTCTTCAAAACTTCCAGTATTCACAACTTCTGGAGGCAGGTTGTTCCACTGATTAATTGTTTTAACAGTCAGGAAAGTTCTCCTTAGTTCTAGCTTGCTTCTCTCCTTGATTAGTTTCCATCCATTGCTTCTTTTCCTGCCTTCTGGTGTTTTGGAGAGTAGCTTGGCTCCCTCTTCTTTGGGGCAACCCCTGAGATATTGGAAGACTGCTATCATATCCCCCCTTGCCCTTCTCTTCATTAAATTATACATACCCAATTCCAGCCACCGGTCCTTATATGTTTTAGCCCCCAGTCCCCTAATCATCATTGTTGCTCTTCTCTGCACTCTTTCTAGAGTCTCAATATCTTAAAAACCTCCAGTGTTGGAGCATCCACAACTTCGTTCTCTGATTTAATTGTTCTGTCAGGACATTTCTCCTTAGTTGCTTCTCTCCTTGATTAGCTTCCATCGATTGCTTCTTCTCCTGCCTTCAAGAGTTTTGGAGAATAGCTTGACTCCCTCTTCTTTGGGGCAGCCCCTGAGATATTGGAAGACTGCTATCCTGTCACCCTTGGTCCTTCTTTTCATTAAACTGGACATAGCCAATTCCAGCGACAGTTCTTTGTATGTTTTAGCCTCCAGTCCCCTGACTACTCAAAATCCTACTCATAACATTGGGAAGCAGCTTGAATCAGCCTCAACCGCAGCCCCACGAAAAAGTGTGCTGCAGCAATCAGACCAAGACATTCACAACTTTGAGTATACAAAAGTAAATTATGGCAAGTAATAATGGAACAATTGGCCCCAACTATAAGATCAGCCAAATTCATTTTGCTTTTGCTGTACTAAGGCATTGCAAAAATGGTAATCGCTAAAACCTTTTTGTAATTGCCTATAATCCACAGTATAATATTTTACCTTGCAGGGCTACACAAATCAAGCCAAATCTACTCTTAATTACTCTAACCTGCATAATCTATAATGCTATAACATGGCCTTTAAAAAAAAAGTTTCTACATTTTCTAGGCCAAAACATTAATTATATTATGCTAGCTGTTGGCAGTTTCACACATATTTTTGATTAAGTGCCAGCAAAAAAAACCTGCAGATTCAGGTATATGGAGAAACAGGAACTCTTTTTCATTTATATTATTTAAGACCTTCATGCATGGGCATGTGCGCACACACACACACATGCACACACACCACGCATCAATTCAAATTGGCTAGAAGGTGCACAACTAAAACAAAAAGGACAAAAGAAAACAAAGGAACAGTCATTACCTATTGTCAGACAGACTTGTTAAAATTATAGCACGTTACTGTTTGACCTTGTTAGGCATTTCAATCCTCGATATGAGCAATTCTGTCAATAAGAGAAAAGAGAAAGAATAACTAAATTCAGTTAGAGGGAGAATGCACACGGCGTTGGATTTGGAAAAAGTGGGTGCAATTAGCAGAATACTCTGAAGGCTCATTTGAAACCAAAGGATGTCCATAATGCCCCTGACCTACGCTCATTCCGCCGGGACCTGAAGACTTGGCTCTTTGAGCTCTCTGACCCAGGCTGAGAATTTTAACTGGGGTTTTATTTTCAGGGATAATTTAATCTTTTAATTCTCTTTTAACTTTGTATTTTATATTGATGTGATTTCAAAATGCCCTGTAAACCGCCCTGAGTCCTTCGGGAAAGGGCGGTATATAAATCTAAAAAAATCTAAAATCTAAATCTAAATAATTAACAGAATAATAGAATAACTGAGTTGGGAGGGACCTTGGAGGCCTTCCAATCCAATCCCCTTCCCAAGCAGATGACCCTACGTACAATTCTGGACAAATGGTTGTCCGGTCTCTTGTTGAAAACCTCCAATGATGGAGCACCCACAACGTCTGGAGACAACTTGTTCCACTGATTAATTGTTCTCACTGTCAGGAAGTTTCTCCTTAGTTCTAGGTTGCTTCTCTCCTTGATTAGTTTCCATCCGTTGCTTCTTGTCCTGCCTTCAGATGCTTCAGAGATTAAACTTGTGGACAAGGGCCAAGGAAGTAAAAATCACATGCCCTGAAGGATTTCGTTGTTGGAAATGATGCTGAAGATCCTCGCCTAAGCATCGTTGTTCCATCACAGTACACGGAACTTGTCAAATGTGAAATCAAGGAGAAGAAGCAATGTGTAGGCATTTTTACAGAAGGAGATCCATGCTTGAAAGGAGGAGGAAATTCTTGATTGTGAGAGCTATTAAACATTGGGACAGGATGACTTGGGGGTTGTGGGTACTCCATTACTGGAGACGATCAAGCAAAATCAAGCCTGGAGTGGTGTGAGAATTCAACAAATTAGATCTCCCAGCATCCTTCCAGTCCTTTGAGCCTATGATTCTAATTTGCAGCTCATTCATTTTATAGAATTATCATTCTGTTTTTCTACGACTCAATTATTCATGAAGCAGGGCAGTGTTGTGAAATTAACATCTCCAGTAAAAGGGCTGAATTTCTTGTTGACAAGAACTTTTGAAAGTTTGAAAATTCCAGGGTCATTGTAACCAATGTACCTGGAGGTTGATTTTCAACCTAGTCTTAAGCCCACAGGTTGTGGATTTTTCTCAAATGGGTACATGCCATAATCTTATCTCGTCTCAATTATAACTCTGAAATGGTGTTGGGCTTTCATCTTGGCCAGGTTGGATGCAGTGTCCTCCACAGTCCTGTAAGGGTGATATTAAATCATCCGTCTTCAACAGCATTGGTTCCCATCTGGAATGGCTCAGTGGAAGCCATGAACCAGGAGCCTTCAAACTTGGCCCTTTTATGACTTGTGGACTTCAACTCCCAGAATTCCTCAGCCAGCGTGCCTGTCTGAGGAATTCTGGGAGTTGAAGTCCACAAGTCATAAAAGGGCCAAGTTTGAAAACCACTGCCATAAACCCTTTGTTGGTTTCCATAAAGGGAATTCAGAAGAGTTGTGGTGGTGCAGTGGTAAGAATGCAGTACTGCAGGTTAACTCTGCTCACTGTCAGGAATTCGATTCCTTCGATCCTGACCAGCTCAAGTTTGACTCCATCTCTTCAAGATTGGTAAAATAAGGACCCAGATTGTTGGGGGCAGTATGCAACTCTGTAATAAAAGATGTAACAACAACAACAACAACAACAACAACAACAACAACAACAATAATAATAATAATAATAATAATAATAATAATAATAATAACCCATGTCAACTATTAGTGCCAGTTGATTTGAGTGTTCAGTTGACTGAGTTTCATGTTTTATGAATAAAAGTTTTATATAATAATAATAATAATAATAATAATAATAATAATAATAATAATAATAATAATAACAATAATAGTAGTAGTAAAGCTAGAACGAACCTTGGAGATCTTCTAGTCCAACCTCCTGCTCAGGCAGGAAACACTATACCATTTCAGACAAATGGTTGTCCAGTCTTTTCTTAAAAACTTCCAGTATTCACAACTTCTGGTGGCAGGTTGTTCCACTGATTAATTGTTTTAACTGTCAGAAAAGTTCTCCTTAGTTCTAGATTCCATCCATTGCTTCTTGTCCTGCCTTCTGGTGCTTTGGAGGATAGCTTGACTCCCTTTTCTTTGGGGCAGCCCCTGAGATATTGGAACACTGCTATCATATCCCCCCTCGTCGTTCTCTTCATTAAACTAGACATACCCAATTCCAGCAGCCATTCCTTATATGTTTGAGCCTCCAGCCCCCTAATCATCTTTGTTGCTCTTCTCAGCACTCTTTCTAGAGTCTCAACATCTTTTTTACATCGTGGTGACCAAAACTGGATGCAGGATTCTTCTATCTGATCAGGGCCCTAGCCTACCTTTCCAGATGCTTTTATTTTATTCCACCATTTGTTCTATCCATCTTTCTAAAGATTAGTTACAAATTTTGGTTGAGTCCCACTCTTATTTGTATTAATGTTACTATATTAATTGACCTGTATATTTTATGTCCACTTGTAGCTTTCATAATAATTATGGATTATTTTTATTATTCTCTGGCCTAAAGGCAGTAACAAGGGTTTTGACTGGACAAGAACTTTTATCAGAAACTTAAGAATAATACAAATAAGCCATTGTAAGACTTCTGTGTAAATCTGGGCTTTAAGAGCCAGTGTATCCATCTTGAATATTTACTCTTCATCTCCTTAAACTTATTTCTGTCTTACGTCTGCCTACTCAGACTTCAGTCTTGGAAGCATTTTAGTATTTTCCAGCCTAACTTTGTAAATGCCACCTAAATACTTCATTTTAAAAATGACAAGTCTTCATGTACTGAAGCTTCATAACAGGGGAACAAGGAACAATTTTATTATACAGGGTGATTTTGAGGGTTTTATATTATTTTTGTTCTTTTCAGCTAGTTGACAGAATCCTCTGAGAACAACTAGCCAAGTTCTCTAAATTCTCAGCCTCACAGTATGAACCCAACTGCATCTTGCAAAAATTTGCCTAAAAACAAGGACATCCATTTCCAGCTTATTTATCTGACAAATATTCAAGCCTGCTCGTTGAAAGAAACAATACCTGTATCAGTTAAGAGTGCCTATGAATGTTTATGGTCTAACATAAGGACCTTTGCTGATGCCTGGAATTTATAAATCCACACATATAACTTTTTCAAAGCTTTTTGAGAGTTGAAATATCCACCTTTCTGGTCCAAATTGGAAGCACAATTTATATGTGCATGCAAAATGGCTGTTTGAATTAAAGAGTAGCAATAAATCCTTCAAATATTTGAATCTGTTATTTTAAACCAGTGGTGGCGAACATATGGCACACCTGCCAGAGGGGGGCACTCAGACCCCTCTCTGTGGGCACGTGCGCCTTGCTCTTTGGCTATGTTTTTGCAGGAAAAAACCATTTCTCAAGCCCCTTCCTAGCCAAAACAAGCCTTCGAAGCCAGCGTGCTGTTTTCAGCTTTGAATTACATCAAATCTGACATCAGAAACAGACTAACAGATGACCTGAGTGCTGCATGCATTGCTCTCAAATTTACAAAGTATAAGCCAAGGTTAGACAAATTATCAGCATGCATACAACAGCAAAAATCACATTAATTGTTCAAAAGCATGCCAAATGCAAACTTCTACCTTTCAGTAAAAAGTTGTTTGTATCATTGAAAGCTTTGTTATGGTGTTTTTCTTTTAAGACAAAAGATGTTAGATGTATGTGTTGTTGTTTTTTCTAAAATAAAGCCTCAGTATTCAGATTAAATTGCCCTGTTGGCACTTTGTGATAAATAAGTGGGTTTTGGGTTGCAGTTTGGGCACTCGGTCTCTAAAAGGTTCGCCATCACTGTTTTAAACCATCATAGACAATATACCTGTAATTGCAGTGCTCATGTTACTGGGGGAGTCCTTGACGCTAACTGAGCTTAGTTGTTTGCTTGCAAATATTTCATTACCCAACTAGGTTACTTCATCAGCACTAGGATTGTGTTGTCTGTTCCCTATTTATATACAATAACTTGTCCTGCCGTTTCCAACATAGATCTATCTATGTCTGTCTGCAAGGAATATAAATCCTCCCATTCTCCAACATCCAGTCAGAGCTGAAGACACTTCTTGAATGAGAAGTGAAAGATCTTCAAAGAAAAACAAGAAAATCCAGTTTGCACCTTTGGGACACATATTTCATTAATTTCTCAAGCAGGAAATATCTGCTGATCTATACAGATAGTCCTGCACTGACAATCCTTGGTTTAGGGACCGACATTACAACAGCACTAAAAAAAGTGTGACTTATGACCGTTTTTCACACTTACGACTGTTGCAGCATCCTAATGGTCAGGTGATCAAAATTCAGATGCTTGGCAACTGGCTCACATTTATGACGGTTGCGGCATTCCCAGGGTCATGTGTTCCCTTTTGCAACCTCCTGGGGAAGCCAGATTCACTTAACAACCGTGTTACTAACTGAACAACTGGAATGATTCATTTAACAATGTTGGCAAGACAGGTTGTAAGATGAGGAAAAATTCACTTAACAGATGTCTTGCTTAGCAACGGCAAATTTGGGCTCACTTGTGGTTGTAAGTTGAGGATTAACCTGTAGTCTTTTTTTTTCTTTTTTTGAAAGTTTTATTAGTTTATAATATACGATACAATGGAAATACAAAAAAGCGAATGGCAGAAAAGATGTCATCTTTTTTTTTTAAAAAAAAGCAAAAGCAAAAGCTTGAGATTGGATGACAGATTGCCTAAAACCGAACAGGGATAAAACAGCTGCAATGTACATAGAAGCATCATTATGTCACTTATCATATAATATGGTATTCTTTCTCCGTATTACATTTACATCGGCATTTATTACAGAGAGAAATTGAATTGTTGATTAGCATTTTGCACCTAGGTGCGTGAGAGTTTTTCCCAATGCTATCTCACAGATAATTCCATTTTTTTTTACAGATTTGCTGTGATATACAGTTAATCTTACGTATTCTTTTTTTTTTTTTAAAAAAATGTGTGTTTGGGGTGGGTGGGAGGATAACTCAGCTTTACCAAGATTTTCTTTTCTTCTTTTCTTCCCAGATAAACTGAATTATTAATGTCTAACAGTTAAGCAAAATTCCAATGCTCAAGACACGGCTAGAAACATCTTGGCATATGAAAAAAAGGAGATGAAACGCTGTTGCCGTTTTAATAAATCATAAAGAAATAATGTGATCAAAGCTTCTCAAGCAATTTAAAATGGGGACAATTATGCAGAAATGAGTCTGACATTACATTGAGAATGTTTCCTCCCACACCCATATAAAAAAAAAATTGAGAAGAACAGCAAACTAAAAAAAAAATAAAAATCAAAGTATCCTCACTCAATCCAGTGTATTTTTTTTTAAAAAAGGGGGGAAATGTTTGAAAAAAACTATTGACCAAAAGTCTATTGTGAACAAATTTTTTTGTGGTGGCTAAGGAAACAGGTTACAGCCAATCAATTAACTGATTGATAAATCAAACATTCCATCTTCATTAACAGCTAAAGGCCAGGAATAAGTATATAAAGGAAAAAATACAGAACTGAATTTAGATAGATAGATAGATAGATAGCTAGATAGATAGATAGATAGATAGATAGATAGATAGATAGATAGATAGATAGATAGATAGATAGATAAATAATAGATAGATAGATAGATAGATAGATAGATAGATAGATAGATAGATAGATAGATAGATAGATAGATAGATAGACAGGAAGAGAGAGTGAGTGAGTGAGTGAGTGAGTGAGTGAGAGAGAGAGAGAGAGAGAGAGAGAGAGAGAGAGAGAGAGAGAGAGAGAGAGAGAGAGAATAGACAGACAGGGAGAGAAATAGACAGGTGTGTATAGTAAATAGGTAGGTAGGAAGGTAGGTGGATATAGACAGATAGATAGATAGATAGATAGATAGATAGATAGATAGATAGATAGATAGATAGATAGATAGATAGACAGAGAAAGAAAGAAAGAAAGAAAGAAAGAAAGAGAAAGAAAGAAAGAAAGAAAGAAAGAAAGAAAGAAAGAAAGAAAGAAAGAAAGAAAGAAAGAAAGAAAGAAAGAAAGAAAGAAAGAAAGAAGACAACTAGGTAAAATTTGGCTATTTCCTGTAGTTTAGAGATCTGTTGTTTTCATTTGTAAATGTTACTTAGTGGGACATTATTAAATAAGCCTGTATGTTTGAAACAGATTCTATTCTCACATTGAGCAAGCATGAGAAAACGTCTGCCTATACAATAAAAAGCAGAGACGTACCTTGTTTACAGACCATGTTTACACAATTAAAAAGCTAAGAAAGCAACAAAAAGACAGGACATATCCCATACAGCAGACAACACTCAGATAAGTAGGGATTAATCCCAGAAAAAACAGTCAAGGAGAAACAGTATTCTAGTCAAGGAACTATCAAGGTAAATCCACTATTCCACCAACACTGGCGGGGCAAACAATATAATCCTATGCACACTAGGATTGCTGATGTTACCTAGCTCAAAAATGACATGTCTACAAGTCAACACCCAAGCTCAGAGAGCACCAGAGACTCCACAGTTCAACCCTGAATTGCAACAAGTCACCCTCTTTTTTCCAGAATCATACTGTGTGTGGTGTGTGTGTGTGTGTGTGTGTGTGTGTGTGTGTGTGTTTGTTTCTTATAAAATTCATTTAGGACCAGCCAGCTGTAAAATGACGATGTCTGCCTATAAAATGAAAAAGTGCAGGATATGTCAGAAAACAGAGTCACCCAGAGGGACCAATAAAACTTAACGAGAACTATAGTTGTGCTCTAGTTGTATTATTATCACCGTAACAAATCTAGCCATGTTGGCATTAACCTTCTCTTTCCTTTCAGGGATATAAAACCAAACCAAACCAGTCTCTTTTGATTCTTAACATTTAACAAACCTGCCACAAAACTGAACTCTGATTGATGCCTGTATGTTATAAATGATAAGTAGATTAAAGAATGCAGAGGGCCAAAAATTAAAAAAAAAAAAACCCTCATAAAGAGTATAAGAGAGCAGTTTTTTAAAAAAAGAACCATCTCCTGTCTTGTTCATACTTATCATTCAATTCCTATTAAATTCACCTGAAAATAGAGAATTCTTTGACCGCAAAATTTGGCCACGAACTTGCAGTTCTGAGGAGACATCACATTGGGCAAATCTGTAATCTCCTGTCAAAATCCAACTGACTTCTAACAATAATTAAAATGCCCAGTTGCAGGAAAGGAGTCCGTTTTTGCTCCTAGGACAAAATAAGAAAATAGTTGTTCATTACTTAAAAGCTTCTTTTATTGTATTGAAGTGTTTTTGTTGCATTTGAAAATATTAGGCATTCATCATTATTAATAGGGATGGAGAAGATTTTTTTCCCATTAGCCTTCTGATGCAAATGCATCTCGTTTTCATGTCGCTAATATGAATAGAAATGTCTTAATAGTATAATATTCTCTTTTGTGTTTTTCTTTTTAAAGTGTAGAGATATTCTCCATCAAAAAGATTAAACAGGAATGTAGAAGAAAGAAACAAAATGTATAGAAAGACACATGCACAACACAATTGAAAATAACTTCAATATACGTAGGTAAAATTTATTGCTTGTAAAACTATGTGGGCTGGAAAACTGCATGCAAGAATGTACAGTGTATACCAGAAAATTGCACATCAACAGCAGTATTTTATTTATTTATTTCTTTGTTTGTAAGGAAAAGATGAGAAAAGGCTCTTAAATTATTCTGAGACTTGAAAATGAAAAATAGAATGGAACCAGACAGGACAGCTTTGTCAAATCCTAACAATTAACCATTGAGTTGAGTAAGTTGTTTGAACAATCAAGATCAGAATGAAGGAAATTAAATAATGACTGAAAAAGAAAAATTATCTAGGGATTTCTTTCCCAATTATGGATTATACATTTACACATTGATTATCTTTGTTGTGTGCTGCATGCATTCCCATTATCACAATTAACCACAGTATTTTAGAACCGATCCTCTGTCTCTGACGTGGTTCAATTCATTTCTTCCTAGTGGTAGGCTACAATGATTGCAATGTCAGTTTACACTGGACATTACACCAACAAAGTGGATTACGAAGACCGTGGGTTTTCCTTCTGGCTGGCCTGGTCTTCCTTCCCCATCTCACTCGTGGCTGGTAAGTTCCATGGCAGTATTAAGAAACAAGGGCTTCATCCATTTTGGATCGTGAGCTCCTTTTTTCCAAACTGAGTTTCCTATTGTTTCCTGAAATATACCATCTCGGTTTAATTAAAGACTGCCTATGAAGCCAATTCGCTCCGGGTGAACCCAGGACGTGTCGTTTTCCTAACCATACAGAAGCATTTTGCCACTAGGTTTTTCTGCAGTGTTTTGTCAACTTTGCAATTAGTTTAGAGTTCTGGGATTTCCTAGGGGTTACCCCATTCAAATATTAACCATCTTCAAGACTGCTTAATTTATTTTTTTTCAAGACCAGCCAAACCTGGCTTGTTGCTTCCATTGGCTTCTCACCTACTGTGAGAAAAGCACAAGATGGTGGAACATTGTTCTTAGAAATACGTATGTCTGTAACTTCTCCAGAAGTTGTGGGTGCTCCATTACTGGAGGTTTTTAAGAGACTGGACAGCCTTTTGTCTGAAATTGCATTGGGTCTCCTGCCTGAGCAGAGGGTTGGACTAGATGACTTCCAAGGTGCCTTACAACTCTGTTATTCTTAAAAAGGTAAAGGTAAAAGTTCCCCTGCACATGCGTGCTAGTCGTTTCCGACTCTAGGGGCCGGTGCTCATCTCCGTTTCAAAGCCGAAGAGCCAGCGCTTGTCCAAGGACGTCTCCGTGGTCATGTGGCCGGCATGACTAGACGCCAAAGGCACACGGAACGCTGTTACCTTCCCACCGTAGTGGTCCCTATTTTTCTACTTGCATTTTTACGTGCTTTCGAACTGCTAGGTTAGCAGAAGCTGGGACGCGTAACAGGCACTCACTCTGTTAACGCGGCACTCATATTTATTCTAACTCTTACAAGTTAGAATAAATGAGATTTCAAAACAGCATTTTTATGCAAGCAGAGAAGGTAGCCTGTTTCTCTCTCCTATATCCATCTCCTTAGCAATTACCTGCTGAAGTAGCTCGGACAGGAATTAAATGTTCAAATGCAGGGCAGGAATTTGATGGGTAAAGATGATCAACGCTGGGTTTTTTTTTGGGGGGTGTATTTTTCAAGAGAAACCTAGTCTCCGCCAGATCCTAAAGATTGTGATGCATGTTTGTCTTTTCTTCTTTGTCCCTTCCAGCTTTTGCAGCATTCTATCACACAATATTCCAGGAAATCGAAGAGGAAAATGAAATCATATTAAATGTAGTTCCAGGGAACTGAAAAAAAAACTCAAGCTCATGGAAGGTGGCTTACAAATCTGGACAAAAAAAATATTGTTTAAATGGACTAGAACTGTCTCCAAAAATGCCTGCGATGGAAATGCTCCTTGATGTATATATTTAAAATGACTCAATATGGCTTTCTTTTTATTTATATCATTTCCTTTTTTCTTGAAGCAGAATCAAAATGCCATATTACGGATTTGCTGTTGCAGTTTTTCTTAGGGCCACATGTCTATGGAGATTCTCAGTCATCCAGATCCCGGTTGTCCACATTTTGTGTGTGGAGCAGTGCGTGGGCAATATCATTTTATTATTATTATTATTATTATTATTATTATTATTATTATTATTATTATTATTATTATTATTATTATTATTATTATTAATTACATTTTTATACCGCCCTTCTCCCGAAGGACTCAGGGCGGTGTACAGGGCAATAAATACAAACAGAATATAAAAGTTAAAAACGAATTAAATAAGTGCCCCAAGTTAAAACAGTAAAACAGTAGTTAAAATATATTAAAACCCCAACCCTAACCCATCAGACCAGGTCAGACTGCTCAAATAGATATGTTTTTAGATCGCGCCGGAAGGAGCGAAGGTCGGGGGCCGTCCGGAGCCCAACCAGCAAGCGGTTCCATAGGTCTGGCGCGCCCACAGAGAACGCTCTCCCCCTGGGGGCCACCAATCGACATTCTTTGATCGGAGGCACCCTGAGGAGGCCCTCTCTGTGGGAGCGCACTGGACGGAGGGAAGATGACGCCGGCCACAGGTGTTGCCGCAGGTAATCCGGACCCATGCCATGAAGGGCTTTGTAAGTCATTACTAACACCTTGAATCTCACCCGGAGGACAACCGGCAGCCAATGCAGCTCGCGGAGCAAAGGTGAAACATGGGAGTATCGGGAAACTCCCAGCACAACTCACGCGGCTGTATTCTGCACCAGTTGGAGCCTCCGAGTGGACTTCAAGGGCAGCCCCATGGAGAGAGCATTACAGTAGTCTAGACGAGAGGTCACGAGCGCATGAGTGACTGTACGCAAGGCATCCCGGTCTAGATAGGGTCGCAACTGGCGCACCAGGCGAACCTGGGCAAAGGCCACCCTAGTCACAGCTCCAATATACTCTTCTAAGGAGAGCTGTGAATCTAGAAGGACCCCCAAGTTGCGCGCCCTATCTACGGGGGGTAATAGTTCACCCCCCATGGCCAGAGATGGAATAATCGGAATTTCCCGGGATGCCAGCACGAACAGCCACTCAGTCTTGTCAGGGTTGAGTCGAAGCCTGTTCCTCCCCATCCAGACCCCATCATGCTTTCTTTTTTCTCACCTCCCTTAGGAACGCACAGACACACAAATGGATCCACACAGAGAGAAAGAGAGAGAGGCACACAGAAATTAGCACCCACTCAAAAACACACACTGTACAGTCCACAATGTGCGACCACAATTGAGCCCAAAATTTATGTGGTTAAATTTGTTCAGTGAGTTTTGCCCCGTTTTATGACTTTTCTCGCCCACTTTGTAAAGCGAATCACTGCAGTTCTTAAATCAGCAACCCGGTTCTTAAGTGGATCAGTTTTACCCCGTGGTCTTTGCTTGTCAGAATATCCCAAAAGGTGATCACCACATGATCACCCTAGAACACTGCAACCGTCATAAATATGAGTCAGTTGCCAAGCGTCCAAATTTTGATCATGTGACCCTGGTCATAAGTGTGAAAAAATGGTCGTAAGTCACTTTATTCCAGTGCTGTTGCCACTTTGAATGGTCACTAGATAACTGTTGTAAGTCGAGGATGACCTGTTCTGTGCTTTTGTTTCTTTTCATTAGGTTTTGTCGAATTTGCGGTAAGCCAGCCATGCAAATGTTTTTAAACAAACAGACTAACTTCCTTGTCGACTAGGCTTCTGGGTCAGCACTGACCACAATGTGCTGTGTTTCAACTCTGCCCTGAATTTTCCAAACCCCCAACTCATGGTTTCTGGACCATGCCTGTATTTGCACATATCCTCTGACAGACAGCCTTTTGATGTGTCTCCTGGCTCTTCACGAGTAAACTGTCTTCTGATCAATTCAGGGTGTGCGTGTGCTCAGCTGGAAACAGGTTTCTATGGGTGTGTGTAGTGCACACACGAGTGTGCTGCTATTTTGTCTCTGTGTGATATCAGGAGAGTCAGTCAAGAATTAGGGAACTTTCTCCCGATCTCTGTTCAGGCCATCAATCTTTCAGAGTGGGTGTTATTATTATTATTATTATTATTATTATTATTATTATTATTATTATTATTATTATTATTATTATTATTATTATTATTATTATTATTATTATTATTATTAATTTGGTTTATATACTGCCCTACTCCCGAAGGACTCAGGGTGGTTTACAAGGCAAAATTTAAAAACAATACAGTATAAAATTAAAATAAAATAAAATTAAGTCTAGCCCCCAAAAATTAAAATCACAATTTAAAAACATTAAAACCCCTCAGTCCAGACCAGATAGCTCAAAGAGCCAGGTTTTTAGGTCCCGGCGAAATGAACGAAGGTCGGGGGCAGTCCGGAGTTCCGTTGGCAGTTGATTCCATAGGGCAGGTGTGCCCACAGAGAACGCCCTCCCCCTGGGGATCGCCCATCGACAATCCTTGACCGGTGGTACCCTGAGGAGGCCCTCCCTGTGGGAGCGCACAGGACGATGGGAAATTGACGCTGGCAGCAGGTGCTCCCTTAGATAATCCGGGCCCATGCCATTTAGGGCTTTATAGGTCATCACCAGCACCTTGAATCTCACCTGGAGGGCAACTGGAAGCCAATGCAGCTCACGGAGAAGAGGTGTTGAGTTAATCTTTACTTCAACCTGCACCACCACAGAGACAATTATGAGCATAATGGTGTAAAGCATAATCATTTTAAAATAGCACAGCTTAAGATGGTATTTCAGGCTGCACATCAGTGAAAGAACAGCCTGTCTAATGCTGCAGGAAAAAAAGAAAAAAGAAAAAGGACCTAGGGCATAGTCACGGACATGCGAGCTGCATTGGCTTCCGGTTGCCCTCCAGGTGCGATTCAAGGTGCTGGTAATTACCTTTAAAGCCCTACATGGCTTAGGCCCGGGGTACTTGCGAGACCACCTGCTGCCAATGTCAACCTCCCATCGCCCGGTTCGCTCCCACAGAGTCGGCCTCCTCAGGGTGCTGTCGGCCAGGCAATGCCGGCTGGCGACCCCCAGGGGGAGAGCCTTCTCTGTGGGCACGCCGACCCTCTGGAATGAACTGCCTCCGGAGCTGCGGACGGCCCCTGACCTTCGGTCCTTCCGCCGTGACCTGAAGACATGGTTGTTCCAACAAGTGGGCCTGGAATGATCATGTTTTTTAAATTTGGTTTTTATCGGCTTAAATTGTCCTTTATTTCTTTATTTATTGTTTAATTCTTTTTCAATCTTTGTATTCTATGTTTTTTTTAATTTTTTTTATTGTTGTGAGCCGCCTTGAGTCCTTAGGGAGAAGGGCGGCATAGAAATAATAATAATAATAATAATAATAATAATAATAATAATAATAATAATAATAATAATAATAATAATAATAATAATAATAATAATAATAATAATAATAATATCGACGCAACCAAAAACTAATCAGTGGAATGACTTGTCTCCAAAGGTTGCGGCTGCTCCATCAATGGAGGTATTTAAGAAGAGATTGGACAACGATTTGTCTGAAATGGCATAGGGTTTCCTGCCTCAGCAAGGGGTTGGACTAGAAGACCTCCGAGGTCCCTCCCAACACTGTTCAATCGGAATAGAGCTGGAAGGGATCTTGGAGGTCTTCTAGTATCTAGTCCAGCCCCCTGATCAAGCAGGAGACCCTATGCAATTAGAGACAAGTGGCTGTCCAGTCTCTTCTTCCATTAAACCTGGAGTGAATTTTGTAATCAATGTCTTTTTAATAAGCACACCAGGCTATAAACCAGGAGACTAATTTTGACCTTAGGCAGAAGGTCAACTGGGTGACTGCCGACCAGTCCCTCTCTCTTAGCCCTAGATAGGAGGAGTGGTGACCTTGTTAAATAGCGGGTTCTTTGGCGCAGGAATGAAGACGCGTAGCTGAGTACAAGGTAACTCATAGTTTATTTGGTGCAGAAACTGTACTGGGGAAATGGCTGCAACTAGCCGCAATATATAGTCTAGCCCCTAGGCGGCAGCCAATAGGTTTGAATCAACCATTGTCGCCTGGAGATAGCCAATTGCAGCACAGGAGACTTGTAGTCTGGGTTGCTGGAGAGCCGTCAGCTGCTCCAGCAAACCACGTGGTATTCCTTAAGAGCCCAGTACATAACAACCTGTTTTCAAAAATCTAGCCAAGATAAACTGCTGCAACCAATCCAGGCAGTTGCCAGGACTGGAGGTGGCCTTGAGGACCCCAATCTATGTAAATTAAAAATACCACTTCAGCGTGTGTTTTGGCTTTCTTTTTCGGTCCACTAATTGGACCTCGTCTCTTTTGGATACTCAATGGCTTAAGAAGCTTTAGGAAGATCCTTTGGGGTCAAAACCTCTGAACAAGTCCAGCTGACTTTCTACCAAATCATCCAGACGCTTCCCCCCACCCCCACTCCCCGGAAATAAAACACACCTTCAATTTCCTCCACTGAAATGTTCACGATGAGATGTGAACAGTTTGTAGAAAAGAAGGGAGTGTTTGGGGGGGGGACTGGTGGCAAAACTTCACCCATGAGTCATTGTCCTCAGAGAGTTTCTTTCTTTCCCTCGCCTGCAACTGGCAGAGTTAATCGTTTAAAAACAATTGTGTATTAAGGCAGACATGTCAAACACAAGGCCCGGGGGCTGGATCCGGCCCGCGAAGCAGTTTCATGCGGCCCGCGAAGCCATCCTGGAAACAGTGAGGGAACAGCCCCCACTGCCTTGGCCCTGGCCCAGAGACCCTCCTTCTGCCAGAGACCCTCAGATCTGTCCCACTCCTGCCCAGGCCCCCATAGGCACCCTTGATGCGAACGATGTAGAGCTGGCCACGCCCACCCACTAGGCCACACCCACCCAGGCCACACCCACCAGGCCCCCTGAGGGCAACCGCAATGCTGATGCAGCCCTCAATGAAATTGAGTTTGACACCCCTGTATTAAGGAGTCAGAATAGAGCTGGAAGGGACCTTGGAGGTCTTCTAGTCCAACCCCCTGCTCAAGCAGGAGACCGTATACCATTTCAGACAAGTGCCTGTCTGGTCTCTTCTTAAAAACCTCCAGTGATGAAGCACCCTCAACCTCTGAAGGTAAGCTGTTTTCCTGATTAATTGTTCTCACTGTTAAGAGGTTTTTTTCTTAGTTCTAGGTTGCTTCTCTCCTTGGTCGGTTTCCGTCCATTGTTTCTTGTCCTGCCTTCTGGTGTTTTGGAGAGTAGCTTGGCTCCCTCTTCTTTGGGGCAACCCCTGAGATATTGGAAGACTGCTATCATGTCACCCTAGTCCTTCCTTTCTTCAGAGTAGCCATACCCAAATTCTTCCTATGTTTTAGTCTCCAGGCCTTTAAATCATCTTAGTTTCTCTTCTCTGCAGTTTTTACAAAGTCTCAACCTCTTCTTTGTAATGTGGTGACTGAAACTGAGTCACTGCTTTTATTTGTCCCTCAGCCAACACAACATGTGTGCACACTTCACCTAAGAATACACTAAGGCAGAATCCTGTCCACCCCAAGAATAAAACACCCAGATACAAACTGAGCAACGTGGTATATGCAGCACAATGCAGTGAGCCATGTGCAGATCTGTACATTGGGGGAAACAAAACAACCACATCAAAAACGCCTGGCGCAACATAGCAGAACAAACCCATCAAGGCAAGAGTCAGCAGTCCATCTGCATTTGAAAGACAAAGGCCCCTCTTTCGAAGATAGCAAAGTCCACATTTTGGACAGAGAGGACCGCTGCTTTGAAAGAGAGGTCAAAGAGGCCATCTAGGTCAAAACTGAACAGCCTTCTCTCAACAGGAAGTGGGAGGGGATACGACATCATCTCTCTCCAGTCTACATGCTCTCTACATGGGGCTGCCCTTGAGGACTACTCGGAGGCTCCAGCTGGTGCAGAATGCAGCCGCGCGAATGGTGGTGGTGGCTTCCCGATACTCCCATGTAACACCTCTACTCCGCGAGCTGCATTGGCTTTCGGTTGTCCTCCGGGTAAGATTCAAGGTGCTGGTTACGACCTATAAAGCCCTAAATGGCATGGGTCCGGGTTACTTACGGGACCATCTGCTGCCGGCATCTACTTCCCGTCATCCAGTGCGCTCCCACAGAGAGGGCCTCCTTAGGGTGCCGTCGGTCAAAGAGTGTCGACTGGCAGCCCCCAGGGGGAGGGTGTTCTCTGTGGGCGCGCCAGACCTGTGGAACCGTTTACCGGTGGAGCTCCGGATGGCTCCCGACCTTCGCTCCTTCCGACGTGACCTAAAAACATATTTATTTGAACAAGCCGGCCTGGTCTGATGGGTTTAGGGGTATTTTAATGTTATTGTATTAATTGTATTGAATTGGGCTGTAATATTTAATATTTTTTTTAATTTTTGTATGTTGTATTTTATTGTATTGCCCTGTACACCGCCCTGAGTCCTTCGGGAGAAGGGCAGTATAGAAATTAAATTATTATTATTATTATTATTATTATTATTATTATTATTATTATTATTATTATTATTATTATTATTATTATTATTATTATTATTATTATTATTATTATTATTATTATTATTATTATTATTATTATTACAACACAGTCCTTTCTGCTTTAACTTCAGCAAGGAATAGGTGAGACAGCTGGCTCAAGTAACAACCGTTTATTGTAGTGTGGAACCGGGCGCTGACAGACTTTCTGCGCCGACATTTATACTCCAGCTGGCACGCTGGTAACCAATCAGAACTTAGCCGGTTTCCCGTGGATTGGCGAGGTCCAATCTGCGGCGGCTGGCTTAGACAGCCGGAGCTGCTACATTAGCCACGCCTGCTCAGTCTCCGCAGTTGCTGACAGCTGTCACACTGCTGCGGCTGCGCACGAGCTTCAGCAGCTTTGACAGCTGTCAAAGCTGCTGTGTATTCAGGCCGATTTACCTCATAACCGTTAGTAACGTACATAACCATAACACATTAATACATATCACTTTCAGTAGTTCCAAGAAGGCTCCACACCCATTTGCACTACTCAGGTGACCCTGAAGACACAGTTAAGCCTCCAGGTAACTTGCTAAAATAACGCAAATGACCAGCTGTCTGCAAGGAATATAAATCCTTCCATTCCCCAACATCCAGTCAGAGCTGAAGAAACTTCTTGGATGAGAAGCGAAACGTCTTCAAGGAAAAACAAGGAAGTCCAGTTGCCTCGTGCAAAAGCATCTTTGGGATAACTATGACCCGGATGACTCATAATCTCCAGTCACTCTTACTTATGATTCATACAGATATACACATCATCATATACACATCACTGCGATATACACATCATCATATACACATCACTGCTCCTTGGTGGAGCAGTGGGCTAATGCCTCCTTAAGTAACACCAGCTGCCTGCAATTAGTGCAGGTTCGCATCCCACCAGGCTCAAGGTTGACTCAGCCTTCCATCCTTCCGAGGTAGGTAAAATGAGGACCCAGATTGTTGGGGGCAATTAAGCTGACTTTGTAATAATGCCGCTTGGGGTGTGTGTGAAAGCCCTAATAAGCAGGCATATACACAGAATGAAGGCTACTGCTAAGCTTGTAAGCTGCCCTGAGTCTTCGGAGAAGGGCGGGATATAAATGGAATTTTTTTAAAAAAATCTGATCAAACTGTGTAGTGGTTCTGGCATCAAGGGGACAGGAGTTCCATGGCAGTTGGAGGAAGACATATAAAACTGCCACACTGGGCAGCAGGCAGTGGGAATATTCTCCGAGAATCTCATTTCCCTTGCCAGTCCCTTCTACCTTTCAGAGATGCTATTGGGAGCAGGAAAGGATCCAAGTTGTAGGGTTTAAGAGAAATGCCTTTGGCCTCATGTGTTCGAAGGATACCTCCCAGACTCATAAGCTTTTTCCTTTGCTTTCTTAATGTCATGCTCATAATGCTAACTCTTGGGTCTCATGGATGGACTATATATTTCCCTGACACGGATGTCTACAGCGCTGGACTTTGGGTCATCTGTTCCAAGAAGTATGGATCCCAGTTCATCAAGTCATCTGATGGTACACCATAGAGGGTCAAATGAAAATAGCACTTCTAACATGTGAACTAAGCTGAGTATGTATGTGAAATGTGGGAGAGAAATACAGGAGAAGTCATCAGATAAGCAAATACCTAGCAGGAAAGGCAGTCCTTCTCTTGGTGCCCCAAATTTTGGGTATTTCTTCATCCAGCCTTGCTGGTAATAACATGGAAGCATTCCTTAAATTTCAAGATATTTTCCTGGCCTTGGGCAGCCCTAGGCCTTTCCCTAATTACTACTTAGATCCAAACTATAATTAATATGGGATAGGCACTCCGTGGTCAGTGCAAGTCACATGCGCTCCCCGCCTCTGTTGTCTTGATGTCCAACAATTTGAGTCACTAGAGCAGAGGTCTCCAACCATTGAGCTAATCTCAATGTACACATGTTGTACTTTGACAATAAAGGTTTATTATTTGGGGCACCAGGGACCGGTTCTGTGGAGAAAGGTTTTTCTGTAGACCGGAGAGTGTGTGGTTTTGTGTGCTGCCTGCATCTCATGGATGGGGCTTTGACCAGTTGTTGGCATGCCGCGGCCTGGTACTGGTACACAGGCCGGGGGTTGGGGTTGGGTTCCCCTGCCCTAGAGGACCCAAGTGACATTTCGTGGAAAAAGGGGAGCCTTTGACAGGATGGTTTTTGTTAGTCTTTTTAGAATAGGTTCAAGTGGTAAAACAGGAGCTCTAACCTTCTGTCAAAAAGAAAGCCAAAAAACAAACACTGCTTTTCATCAGATAGCCCTTGACTTACGCTTCATTTAGTGACCGCTCAAACTTACAATGGCACAGAAAAAATGTGACTTATGAGTATTTTTCACACTTATGACCATTGTAGCATCCCCAGGGTCCTGTGATCAAAATTCAGACACTTGCCAACTGACTCATATTTATGACCGATGCAGTGTCCCTGGGTGGTGTGATCAGATTCGGTGACCTTCTGGGGAAGCCAGATTCACTTAACAACGGTGTTGCTAACTTAACAACTGCAGTGATTCACTTAATAGCTGTGACAAGAAAGCTCGCAAAATGAGGCAAAAGTCACTTAACAAGTGTCTCACTTAGCAACAAAAATTTGGGAGTCGGTTGTGATCTTAAATCAAGGGACTACCTGTGTGAATTTATACCAGGGGTAGGCAACCTTGGTTCTTTTATGACTCGTGGACTTCTACTCCCAGAATTCCTGAGTCAGCCATGCTGAGGGGAAAGGGAGAGGTTTCCATGCTGAGCCATGCTGGCTCAGGAATTCTGGGAGTTGAAGTCCACGAGTCATGAAGGGGTCATAGTTCCCCCATGCTGGCTCAGGAATTCTGGGAGTTGAAGTCCACGAGTTTATGAAGGGGCCATCGTTCCCCCATGCTGGCTCAGGAATTCTGGGAGTTGAGGTCCACGAGACATGAAGGGGCCATAGTTCCCCCATGCTGGCTCAGGAATTCTGGGAGTTGAAGTCCGCGAGTCATGAAGGGGCCATCGTTTCCCCCATGCTGGCTCAGGAATTCTGGAAGTTGAAGTCCACGAGTCATAAAAGAGCCAAGGTTGCCTACCCCTGGTTTATACCGTGAGAGTCCTAATCTATCTTTCTCTCTCTTTTTTTTCTTTTAGTTTACCTGAATACCATTCGTATTTCCATGAAAACAGCTCTTGTAACAGCTACCATAGCAATGCTGTGGACAGTAGAATGGGATTATATCTTCCACTGCAAATTCACTTTTCTCCCAAAGCCCTTGGTGACTGCCATCTTTAATTTCATACCAGGTATTGTTTGTTGGGAATTGAACCAATATCTGTAATAGAACAGAACAGAATTAATAGTATCGGAAGGGACCTTGGAGGTCTTCCAGTCTTATACCATCCTATACCATAAAAAAAGGTGCCAGAACTCACACATAGCTCCGGCTCCAGTCGAAAGTCCTTTATGGAGCGGGGGGGGGAGAGAAGAAGCCGCTTTAGACAGTGATTTTGTGCCCCCCTCAGTGGCCCGATCTGGGCTCCAGAGGCCTTTTTGCTGGGGGTCCGCAAAATCGCTCTGCCGGCATACCTGGACTCGCGTTGGCAGCTTAGAAGGAACTGGTTCTTCGGTTCAAAAAAAGGTGCCAGAACGCCATTCTGTACATTCTATGACAAAAAAAAGCCTCATTAAAAAGTATCCACAATATCTGAAGGAAATCCATTCCATGGATTAATTGTTAATTGTTCTCAAGTTTAAGAAATTCCGCCCTAGTTCTAGATTGCTTCTCTCCTTGATGAGTTTCCATCCATTGTTTCTTGGGAAAATAATCAAATATAGAAGTGCAAGGGTACTATTCCAACCCATTAGAATTTCTCTCAAATTCTCTTATCCTTGGAAATACTTTTCTAAAAGAAACTTACTTTCATGAATATGAATGAAATAATGGGATATTTTCTTAGGCCAGTACCTGAAATGAACATTAAGCCTACTGTTTTGCAGAGAAAACACTGTACATTTGCAGTGGAACTTGAGAACTTGTGTTCTGGGTACAGGAGAAACCTCCTTGCCTTGATAGTAAAGGTAAAGGTAAAGGTTCCCCCGCACATGAGTGCTAGTTGTTTCCAAGTCTAGGGGCCGGTGCTCATCTCCGTTTCAAAGCCGAAGAGCCAGCGCTTGTCTGAGGATGTCTCCGTGGTCATGTGTCTGGCATGACTAGACACCAAAGGTGCACGGAACACTGTTACCTTCCCACCGTAGTGGTCCCTATTTTTGTACTTGCATTTTTTACATGCTTTCAAACTGCTAGGTTGGCAGAAGCTGGGACGAGTAACAGGCGCTCACTTTGTAACGCGGCACTTGGGATTCGACCCGCCAAACTGCCGACCTTCTGATTGACAAGCTCAGTGTCCTAACCCACTGAGCGACCGCATCCCTCACATGCCTTGATAGTACCCCCTCTCTAATTCTCTCATTTTCTAGGGTTCTCTTTGCTGCTAGCAACATCGGTTTTTGAATTCCAATTCAATCAGGAGTTTGTGAAACCAGCACGGAAATGGGCCCTTTACTTGACTTACATCATTTGCGTCCTCTGCTTTTTGTCAGGTGGGTGAGGGATATAGATATATAGAAATTTATTGTGACATTGTATTTAAAGTGAGTTTCCCCCCTATTTTGCAATCTTTCTTGTCACCGTTGTCAGGTGAATCACTGCAGTTGTTAAGCTAGTAAGTGTTCTGTCCCAGCCCAGGTGAGTCCTTGTTATGCTCACAAGGAGAAACCCCTCTTCCAACAAACAGGCAGGAACCGCAGGAAAAAAAACAAAACCCCTTTTATTATTCATAGACCTGAGTCAATGTCCGAGGCAAATAAACACAGTCCACAGAAACTTGATCCTCAACACATATGGTTGCCTTCGGCAACCAGCACCTCCCCTTTTCTTATGCATCCAAAGTGTGGCTTTCCTAATGCCTTCTCCTTTACCTTTGGAGCCACCCCATTGCGTTCCTTTGTCCTGCTCTCTTTTCTTGCTGGCGCTTTTGTGCATCCTGAATATTTCCCAGCTGTGCTTCATCACTGTCCAACTCAGTCTCCCAGCACAGCTGTGTCTCAGGCTGAGCACAAGTAGAGGGGCCAGGCTCCTCGTCAGACTGTAAGTCTGCTGGCAATGAGAGGAAAGTCACGATACATCGCGACACATCAGGTGATGTTGCAAGTTTGACACCCCTGGTCTTTCTACACCTCAGGCCTTACTAGGCCTTCAAGGGAGTTTCCAATACCCCAGAAAATGAAGGGCTGAAAATATTTGCCTACTGTCTTAAAATTTGCAAGTCTTGAGGAGAGAAAGTATGGGAAAGCAGATTGTTTCCTTTCCCGAAGGTTTTGACCTCCCCTCCTCCATCCAGTGCTATCAAAATACTGAGATCTGGTCATTTTGCCTTTTTTATTTTGCCACGCAAATTAAGAGAGCTTCCGAAGAGAGCTCAGAGTTTCATAAGGTGCAATGGATACAGAAAGTTTATCCTTGGCCTTCATCAATGTTGCAATCAGTTGTTGTCATCCCTGATTTATTTATTTATTTACTTTGGGGGGTGTTTGTCAATTTTTACTTTCAGGTGTATATAACTTAGTGTGTTACAAGTATTCGCTTTGGGAGGGCACAGTCTATTCTGGCAAAATTTCTTCATCAAAGACACAACAGGAAGATGAACAACCGCAAACATCCCTTGGATAAAATGACCAGAATCCTGGTTGACCATGGACATGTGGACAAAATTTTCTCCTTACATGGCCCTTGCTCGCAGTGCCCAACATCTTTGAGGTATCTCCTTCCAAGGGAAGCATTCTAGAGAGGCCATTTGTCAGGAGGATTTGTTTCTTGCTGGAATATTATCTGGTCTATAGTATGTTCCGTTTTCTGCACTGGTCCATCCTTCAAGAATATTGAACACCTTTTTCATTAAGCATCCCTTCACTCAAGGCAATTCTCTTGATACTACTTAGCGGGTATGAGTGAATAATGCTATTGCTTTACTAATAAGAACATCTTGGTCTAGATATACCACTAACAAGGTTAAGGATGTTATGATGGAATGTGTGGTTTATTAATAAAATGTATGCGGTATTTTGTGATTTGACGTATTTGTGTAATTTCAAACTAGATTTTCATTTGGAAATCTAAAACAAAAAGAGAAACCACAGTTGCAGTGACCTGGCTGATAGTGCATGAAAACACAAATATGGATTGGTTATGTACCATCAAATCAGTACAGGTAGTCCTCAGCTTACGACGTTTCACTTAGTGACTGTTCAAAGCAGCAACGGCACCGGGAAAAGTGATTTATCACCATTTTTCACACTTGCGACCTTTGCAGCATCCTCATGATCATGTGATCAAAATTCAGATGCTTGGCAACGGGGTCGTACTTACGACGGTTGCAGTGTCCTAAGGTCATGTGATCACCTTTTGTGACCTTTGGCCAAGCAAAATCACTGGGGAAGCCAGATTCCCTTAACAGCCATATTACCAACTTGTAGCGATTCACTTAACAACTTTGGGAAGAAAGGTCATAACGTGAGGCAAATGTCTCCATCAGCAACAGAAATTTTGGGGTCAATTGCGGTCGTAAGTCAAGGACTATCTGTATTAACCTTCACAAACCACAGAGATAGACTTTTCATAACAATCTGAAGAGATGGCAGTTTGGTTAATGGTGTACCTAAATTTTCTTAAAAGGAGATTAGAGACTGCATGGAGAAGAAATCTAAAAGTGATTTTTAGGTAAGAGAATTTGAGGGATCCTCCGTCTTCAGGGCCAGTGCTTCACCCTCTGTGATACCGCTTTTAGAAAAAAAAACAAAAATAAAGAATGTCCACAATAATTGCCACAATAGTGGAATAATCAATAATCAATATAATTTAATATAAAATTACATTGATTATAAATAATCAATATAATATAAAAAGGAAGCACGCTCACCTGACATACGGAGGGTGCTAAGAATCCCCAGATTAAACTATTCGAATCTGAAATACAATTATGCGAAGAGATTTCGTTTGCAAGAACACAAATTAAATGGAATTGTAATATTTAGGTTCAAGGTTCGCATTGGAATAGCTCCATATCATTTTAAGCCTTCCGGAATTTCCTCCAATAGAACTGACAAATCTGGATGGCACAATTTGTGAAAAATCACTGCCACAATTCCTATCCATTTCGAGGTAGGCAGCTTACAAAACCAGTAAGGCGAGCCCTAAACTAAGTAGGGATTTTTTTTTCCCCCAACACTTTTTAAGATGTCCATCCTGGGTCTTGTGCTTACAATGGGAAGGTCAGCAAAATTCCATGTCACTGGCCAACTGCCTCACTTATAAGGATACATTAGGCTATTTTTTTTAAAAAAAAACAACACACACACACAACTTTTTATCTGCGTTATATCTGGCCCATTCAGTCTGTCTTTTGCCAGTCCCTCTCCAGCATCAACTGTGGTTCCCTTCTCTTTCCTTTGGAGAGCTGTGTCTCTGATGAACCAAAAGGCGGACAGATTTTGTCATCCCTTCACTGAAATCTCTTTTTTCTAAAGGCGTTTCACGCAAACTGTTTCATATCTGCCTGATGGGATGCCCAACCTGAATGTCATTGGAGAATGAAAATCCAGGTTTGCAAGAAGACAACCGTTTATCTGAAATAGTATGCGTTTCCTGTTTGAGCAGGGGTAGAGCGGGGCTGGACTACAGCACCTCCAAGTCTCCCTTCCGACTCTGTTATTCCGTTAAGAACCGTCGATCTGCAAAGCCTCCATTTGAAAAGAGATTTATTTTGAGCGGTGCTATAGAAAAAAAATGAGAGAGATAGGCATGTTGGGTAGAAATCTAGAGCAGCCATCTGTATTGAAAAGATTATGGAATTTCAAGGACCATCCAATTGCTGCAACAGAGCAATCAGAGAAGAAAATTTAAAAAGACGGCTTCCATATCCAGACTGGCTTCGAGTCAGCTGATGTCACCGCGTGAATGGCCATCTCCAAACGGTCCAGGGTCTCGTGTTTGGTTCAGAGGTGAATCCTCACGACTATGAATCGGGCGCGCAGATTACACGGAACATCTGGCTGAAGAAATACAGCTTCGATACCAAGGGGTTACACTTTTATGAACCTAGTCCAGAAGAAGCTAGTGATAGCTAAAAAAATAAAAATAAAAAGGGGGGGTGTCAAATTATTTTTGCTGTATAATCGTATGATTTTGTTTCTAGTCAGTCATTGGGACCAAGAGACGGTGGGGGGGAGAGAAATGCTCTTTCGAAATTGTTTTCCAAGAAGAGAATTTGGGAAGTTTTAGGTGGAATGAGTTAGGGTTGCACTAGCTAAGGGACACGGTGGCTCAGTGAGTTAGGATGCTGAGCTTGTCGATCAGAAGGTCGGCAGTTTGGCGGGTCGAATCCCGAGTGCCGCGTAACAGAGTGAGCGCCTGTTACTCGTCCCAGCTTCTGCCAACCTAGCAGTTCGAAAGCACGTAAAAATGCAAGTAGAAAAATAGGGACCACTACGGTGGGAAGGTAACAGCGTTCCATGCGCCTTTGGTGTCTAGTCATGCCGGCCACATGGAGACGTCCTCGGACAAGCGCTGGCTCTTCGGCTTTGAAACAGAGATGAGCACCGGCCCCTAGAGTAGGAAATGACTAGCACTCATGTGCGGGGGAACCTTTACCTTACCTTTACCTTAGCTAAGGTACAAAATGACCAAGGGAGAACCAAGCAGATTCTTGCATTGTAGAATCAACATTTCCACAATCTGTAGCCTCATGGTTGTCCTGGATTTCCACTGACATCCAAAAGTACAGGTAGTCCTCGATTTACGACCCACAATTGAGCCCATTTCTGTTGCCAGGTGAAACATTGGTTAAATGGGTTTTGCCCCATTTTATGACTTTTCTTGCTACAGATGTTAAGCGAACCACCCCAGTTTTTTAAATTTGTAACACGGTCATTAAGTGAAACTGGCTTTCCCCATTGACTTTGCTTGTCAGAAGGTCCCAAAAGGGGATCACGTGATCCCGGGACCCTGCGACCGTCATAAATACGAGCGTCTGAATTTTGATCACCTGACCGGGGGGATGCCGCAAGGGTTGTAAGTGTGGAAAACAGACATAAGTCACTTTTTGGGGGGTGACATTGAACTGTTGTAAGTTGAGGACTACCTGTAATTTCTTCCATTTAGTTTTTCCTCTGTCTGGAAAATATGGGCTACCAGACAGACTTCAGAGAAAGAAGAAGCATGTGTAAAAAGGGAACAGTAAAACCTTAATGGCACCTTCACTTCCTTAAACAATAAAGATAGATCACAAACATCACTCAGAGAAATTCCAAAGAAATTATGGCACACACCGTAAAAGAAAAATGTTGAGAACTTCCAAGATATATTTTAGTACAATGTTAGTTCTGTGCAGTGGTGGGAGTCAGCTGGTTTGCACCACTTCGGCAGAACCTGTAGCTAATTTTCTGTTGCCCACGCCCAGAATGGATCTCCAGAAGCGGCATCCACACAGAGAACCAGTTATTGACATATTTGAATCCCTTCCTTCCTTCCTTCCTTCCTTCCTTCCTTCCTTCCTTCCTTCCTTCCTTCCTTCCTTCCTTCCTTCCTTCCTTCCTTCCTTCCTTCCATCCTTCCTTCCTTCCTTCCTTCCTTCCTTCCTTCCTTCCTTCCTTCCTCCCTCCCTCCCTCCCTCCCTCCCTCCCTTCCTGTAGTAGGATTCAGCTGGTTCGCACCACTTTGGCAGAACCTGTAGCTAATTTTCTGTTGCCCATGCCCAGAATGGATCTCCAGAAGCGGCATCCACACAGAGAACCAGTTATTGACATATTTGAATCCCTTCCTTCCTTCCTTCCTTCCTTCCTTCCTTCCTTCCTTCCTTCCTTCCTTCCTTCCTTCCTTCCTTCCTCCCTCCCTCCCTCCCTCCCTCCCTCCCTGTGGTAGGATTCAGCTGGTTCGCACCACTTCGGCAGGACCTGTAGCTAATGTTTTGTGGCCCAAGTCCAGAACGGACTTCTGGAAGTGGCATCCACATAGAGAACCAGTTGTTCACATATTTGAATCCCACCACTGGTTCTGTGGCTTTCTGGAAACGTGACAGTTCCCTTGTTGTATTATACTTGTTGAATGGGGATACTACTCTGGGAAATAATAGATTTGGTTTGCAGTCAGTCTAAGACGACCTTGGAAAAATTTGTACCAAACCTATAGAAGGCACTCTTTTGTCCACTAAAGAGATGCCTATTTATCTAATAACAGTACTTGCATTTACTGGGATATGCTTCCATGTTCCTAAAATCAAAGACTTACAAACTACTCTTCCCATTTTGGTTTGAATTAGGGGTTCCCCCCCCCCTTTCAACATAACCTTATTATTTAACAAGCATCACCCTTAGAATTTTGCTTAATCTGGATTCCCTGCTCCATGTTGTTTTATGGCTTCAATCTTCAACTGGGTGTTCACTCTTTGTCAGAGATATTATTCACCTAAGATAAAGCACAGAGCACAGACGCAGCAGCCTAGGTAGAAATCCCAATTTAGATCCAGAATAAGGACCTCTTTAAATTCATATTTAAGCTTCTCATTCGTAATCACTAAAATGCCCAAAAGAGAGATGGCTGCAAAGAAAGAAAAGACAATTAGATTCCTTCAAATACAGTAACCTTCTACCAAGAGTGGACCTCCCTCTGAAATTAATACCAACTGTCCTGCAACCTAACATTTTCTAGATGTGTGAGGTCACTAACTCTCCAAGCTCCCGCTGTGACGTTCAGGAGACCCAGCAGATCTGGAGGTTGCTAAATTTGGAAAGGAGAGAACACATGGCCATCTGCATGCTAATTAATTAGGGTTTTCTGCAATCACAGTCAATATGGTCCATATAGCCAAGGAACCATACCTGCATGTAGACCCAATACATGCACCTCTGAAATCAAATGAATGCATATGAGCATGGTGCAACTATAACTGCTTTTTTTAAAACACGCTTTCAGGCTTACCATATCCTACGACCTTGAAACAGGCTAGTTGAGCATTCAGAAGTTAGAACTTGTGGGATGCAGGCAGCCCACAAATCCACACACTCTCCGGTCCACAGAAAAAATCGGACCCCTGATCTAGACCAACCCTCTGCTCAGGCGGGAAATCCTATACCAATTCAGACAAATAGCTGTCCAGTCTCTTCTTAAAAACTTCCAGTGTTGGAGCATTCACTGCTTCTGGAGGCAGGTTGTTCCACTGATTAATTAATTAATCTGTTCTAACAGATCTATCTATCTGGCATCTATCTAGTTCGCTTGCTGCTCATCTCACTACAGAATAACAGAGTTGGAAGGGACCTTGGAGGTCATCTAGTCCAACCCCCTGCTCAGGCAGGAAACCCTAGACCATTTCAGACAAATGGCTGTCTAGTCTCTTCTTAAAAACTGCCAGTCTTGGTGCCTTCACAGCTGATCCAATTGGATGGGCAGATGTAATTGGGAAGAGACAGTCCCTCAGATAACCTGGTCCCATGTCATGAAGGGTTTTAAAGGTCAAGAAGAGCATCCTGAATTGGACCCAGAGGCGAAAGGGCAACCAATGCAGCTTACGGAGCAGGGGTGCCCTGTGTGACATTCTAGGGGCACACATGCTAACCAGCTGAACTTTTTGGAAATACTTCAAGGACAGCCCCATTTGGTGTGCATTGCAATTGTCCATGTGGAAGGTGAGAGCCTCAGCAGAGCCTCTCAATCAAGGAAAGGGCATGCCTGGGGCACAACACAAAGTTGTACAAATATCCTCCTAGCCACAACCACTGTGGCTAGAAGAAGGATGAGGGGAGACACGATAGCAATCTTCCAATATCTCAGTCTTCCAATATATCAAAGAAGAGGGAGTCAAGCTATTCTCCAAAGCTCCTGAAGGCAGGACAAGAAGCAACGGATGGAAATTAATCAAGGAGAGAAGCAACCTAGAGCTAAGGAGGAATTTTCTGACAGTTAGAACAATTGATCAGTGGAACAGATTTGCCTCCAGAAGCTGTGAATGCTCCAACACCAGAAGTTTTTAAGAAGAGACTGGACAGCCATTGGTCTGAAATGGTCTAGGGTTTCCTGTCTGAGCAGGGGGTTGGGCTAGATGACCTCCAAGGTCCCTTCCAACTTTATTATTATTATTATTATTATTATTATTATTATTATTATTATTATTATTATTATTATTATTATTATTATTATTATTATTATTATTGCTCAAGATAGATGAATATATTATTAGCTGCCATGATTTCAAAGGCAAAATAACAACGTGTTAACTTTACTAGTAAATGATGCCAGTGGACCTAATTCCTTTGAAAAGATATCATCAAATCCCAGCCTTAAAAAGAACCTCCTCTATCTGGCAGAACGTCAACCCTTTTCTCTAAAGAGCCGATATTTTTTATTTTCCCCTAAAAAGATTGGATGCAAAGCTTGGAAGAGACATCTGCCAGGTCCGTTAGCCCTTGCGAAAAACATTGAACCAGGGGTTTGCTATTTACAGTTAGAAGACTTACACGATACCTGTGATGAAGTGGGCTATAGAAGAAGGCAGGTCTTCTGAGATATTTATTTTCAGGCAGCGAATAAAAAAATTCCGCGATAGAATCAGTGCAGTTAAGGAACAGATAATGGCATTTATCACCAGCGTCCGGATCACAGTCAGAGTGGCTAGTTAAGAAATATTTTCCAAAAAGGAGGGGGGAAAAAGGCATTAGCATTTAAAATGGGCATGGGAACCCCTAATTCCGAGACTACATCTAAAGTTCTAGAGATGAAATGAGGTGGGAGAGGAGAGGAGAGGAGAAGAGAGGGGAGTTCTAATATGAAAAAAACAATTGTAGATCCTTTTGGCCAGCTTGATCTGTCCTTCACAACTGTTCCTTCTTTAATCTCCCTGCCCCTACAACTGGCACACCCCACCAGTAAATTATCTCTGGAAAAAGTATAGACATTGACAGAGAAAATATCATCTATCTCTGATTTAAACAGACTAATTTCTCACCCTCACTAAAACAATGGCCTTGGTGGAGCAGTGGGCTAATGCCTCCTTACGTAACACCAGCTGCCTGCAATTACTGCAAGTTTGAGTCCCACCAGGCTCAAGGTTGACTCAGCCTTCCATCCTTCTGAGGTAGGTAAAATGAGGACCCAGATTGTTGGGGGCAATAAGCTGACTTTGTAAAAAAAAATGCTGCTTGGGGAGGGGGGCGAAAGCCCTAATAAGCAGGCATATACATAGAATGAAGGCTATTGCTAAGCACATTGATTTGTGCTTCTTAGATTGTAAGCCGCCCTGAGTCTTCAGAGAAGGGCGGGATATACTGTAAATGGGATTTTAAAAAAATGGCGTTAGGGAAATGATTGAAGCTACTTTTTAAAAGAGGGGAAAGAGTGAGGATTTGTATAGTAAAGGGGTGGGCAACCTGGAAGTATCCAGATTTTGCTGGACTGCAATCCCCATCATTCCTGGTGACTGGAGGGAATGATAGTCCCACCCATCCAACATTTAGAGGACTATTGACTTGGAGATTCCCCAAATGGGAAACTAGTATAAATTACACAGAGCAATTAGAAAGATACGTTGTATGATTTCCTGCAAGATCCAGGAGACTATCAGCTTGAACATTAATACCTGGAAAGATTCCGGAAAAGATAATCAAGCAATGAATCTGCAAACAGCTAGAGGCAAACCATGTCATAACCAGAAGTCAACATGGGTTTGTCAAAAAACAGATCATACTTGACAAATCTTATTGCATTCTTTGACAAAGTGACCAAATTAGTGGACCAGTGAAATGCTGTGGACATAATTTACTTGGATATCAGTAAGGTGTTTGATAAAGCAGAAATTTCTTCCAACTCTGTTATTCTATTAAGTTTAACAGTGAGGTAGACCATCAAATGCACATCTCTGTTGCAGGGTGATGTCATTTGTTTGCTCATTCATTCATTCATTCATTCATTCATTCATTCATTCATTCATTCATTCATCACATTCTTGACTCACCCATTTCCCTCATAGAGGGACTCTGAGCAGTGTCTAACAAAATATTAAAATATGTATTATAAAAAGGCAAGGATGATAAAAACACAGTTAAACTTAATTAGAAGACTAAATCTTAAATGTCATTGTTAAATATTAATGTTAAATCTTATTTAACATCTTCACAATTCGGTTTCAACTTTTCACATAATTTATGTACAAATAAATTGTCCAAAAATGAAAAGCAAAAGCTCAGAGAATCCTTCTTACTTGTACTATCTCCAATAATGGAACAAATGTGTTCAAAGCATTTGGTCCAGAATCCCAATGAAAAGACATATTCTCCCTTTGGATGCATCAACCAATAGGGAGAGACGGAGATGAACAGAAGCAGGAGACAATTAGTACACGCAACAATATTGTATCCGGTTTTGTAATAACTGACCGGGAAGACGAGGCAGCAGATCTGCAGAGGAAGGGAGAATTGGCACCAAGGTTAAGATAAATTACGTCGTGTTTTGCTTTCATCCTGACCCTGCCTATTTCCTTTTCCTGACTTCACCTTCTTTATGTTTTAGTCATCACATACCATGCAAAGGCAAAGATCGTGGCTGGAGTTGTGTTGAAAGCCAAGAGTAGCAAGCAAAGCTGATTGAAAAGAAACACAGTGGAGAAAACATGGCCACATCTTCTTCCATCAACAGGTTCAACAACTTTATGAAGCAAATGGGAATTAAATAACACTGTGAGGATGTTGGGGGGGACACCATTCATTCCCCCAACCAGCCAGGACACGGCAGGTGATAACACCCAAAGAATAGTGATGCCAAATTTTGGTGGTGAGATTTGGGCCTGTTCGGAGTAAGATTTAGGGTGGAAACAGGAGCAGTGTGTCGTCTTAAAGCTTCCCACTCACATTTCCACTACAGCCTTATTTTAGAAAAGAGCAGAGGGAGGGAACACCCGCTGCTTAAAGGCTGCTATTGGCCTGCTAAATCATTCCAAGGTGTTATAAGAAGAAATAAGATACCAATGTCCAGGGGTACTTTGGATCTCTTCAACCCCTTTCTCCTTTTGCATTAAGCACCAAACTGGAGTGAGGAAAAATAAAGCTACTAAGAACAGTCAGACCCAAGACTTCAAATTTAAACAAGAAACAATTCTGCTCAGACACATGTCGAAGCCTTGGGCAGATTATTGTGACGTTGTTTAAACGACTTCCAGAAAAGTAGCCTTCAATATGTTAAGTCCCCTGGCCTTCCATGCTGGTTTTGGAGAGTCTTTATGAGATAGGTTTCTTGGCAAACCACTCTTCCTTAAGATTCAGCTGCAAATAGCCTCTCCTTCCCCAAATATTAGTGACAAAGTTTCTAAGGATTTGCAAGTCTGCTTAGCTCAAATACATCATCAAAGAAGGGCAAGGCCTCAGATGGCCGTTAAAGGGGTAACATTTGATCCAATGTGGGGTTAAAAAATGAGTAACACCTGTAGCTCTCCTTCCAGGTGGGTTAAACTATCCGGAATCCCCTCTTCCCAAATCCCATTCATGTCCCTTGTTTAGCAAGCCTGACGTTGCTTGATTCTATTCCATTCAACCAGTTCCAACTGTCACGGAATTTTTTTCACTAAGAAACCAGGAAGTGACACAGATTGGATATGTATATGTGCATCTTTGAGTCCACATTGACTCTTGAAAGCTGCTTGGGCAAGTCCTTGCGGTTTTCTTGGCAAGATATTGGAAGGGATTTACCTTTGCCTTCTTCCTGGGGCTGGGAGAAAGGGACTGGCCCAAGGTCACCTTGCTGGCTTTGTGCTGAAGGTGGAATTAGAATACACGGTCTTCGAATGTCTACACTGATGCCTTAACCACGACACCAGGGGTAGGCAATCTTGGCTCTTTTATGACTCGTGGACTTCAACTCCCAGAATTCCTGCACTACACCAAACTGGCTCTATTTTGTATTATGCTGTTATGCTTTATTTACATACATGATGGTGTCAATTGCTATTTTATTTTACGTCTGCACTTTGCTTAGTTATAAGCAGATAATATTACTAATAATATTTCTACCTCTAAGCATACAAGGATCAAGCTACAGTTCAAGTGCAAAGAACAGATGCATTATCTAACAATTTTTGGAACAAGCCACAATGACATCACTGTGCTCTATGCTCGTTTGTTTGGGCTACTGCAGAAAAGGGCAAACTAACTTTCCCAATCCTTGCCTTACCAAAACTGTTTGGCAACCTGAACTGGAGTCTCCAAGGACCCAACTGTCCTTCAAAACCCTTGGGTGCCGATTACCTGCTTCATCCCCAAATGAGAATCATCCACCAAGAAATACAGTATCTCATTTGCACTGCAAATATATTGTGTGGAAACGGTCCCTGTCTCAGAAATGAAGAAAGATAAATCCACTTAAGGACAGAAATTAAGACTGAATTAGACAATAATCTTTGGTCACTTCAACAAGTAGAGCAGGGAAGTTGCCAAGATACCAAGTTACAGCTCACATGTGGCCTTCCCTGTCACAAATTGTTGTTGACTAAATAGCCATTCATTCAGCTTGTCTGTGATTTTCAGGATCTCCTAAGGATGTCTGTAACTCTACCCTTGAACAATGCAGATGAGGCATAGATTATACAGTAGACTTTTCATGATTGTGGTATCTCTCCTTGTGCTTCTGCATTTATGTCACAGATCACATTTTCCTTTTCTTTGATCAAGCCCATATGATGTAATAGGCTGATCTTGCCTGGAGGAAAAAATAATAATGGGAAAGTAAAATCGATCATGCATAGACAGAAGGTCAACAAGAAACTACTGCTAGGCCTCTAAGTGATTGGGAAGGGATTGTTATAAATTTCTGACTCTTAATGCTATTTTTTATTTTCTTGGGCTCCAAGATCACTGCAGATGGGGACTGTAGCTAAGAAATTAAAAGACGCTTGCTCCTGGGGAGGAAAGCCATGGCAAATCTAGACAGCACGCTAAAAAGCAGAGACATCACCCTGTCAACAAAAGTGCGTATAGTCAAGGCTATGCTCTTCCCAGTTGCAATGTATGGATGTGAAAGTTGGACCATAAGAAAGGCTGAGCACCAAAGAATTGAGGCCTTTGAACTCTGGTGCTGGAGAAGACTCCTGCGAGTCCCTTGGACTGCAAGGAGATCAAACAGGTCAGTCCTAGAGGAGATCAACCCTGACTGCTCTTTAGAAGGCCAGATCCTGAAGTTGAAACTCAAATACTTTGGCCACCTAATGAGAAGGAAGGACTCACTGGAGAAGAGCCTCATGCTGGGAAAGATTGAGGGCAATAGAAGAAGGGGACGACAGAGAAGGAGGTGGCTGGATGGAGTCACTGAAGCAGTAGGCGTGAGCTTAAATGGACTCCAGAAGATGGTAGAGGACAGGAAGGCCTGGAGGAACGTTGTCCATGGGGTCGCGATGGGTCGGACACGACTTCGCAGCTAACAACAACAACTTAATGCTACAGCAACTGCAACAATAAAAAGGCTTTTCCCCTGCCTCATTACGAAGAAGGTAACATGGGGGAAAATAGAAATGGGTTTTGTGTGAAAGATTTTTTTTATTTATTTAAAAAATCTGGGTGGAAAGTATGCTCAGATAATCTTTAACCTCCATTATCTTCATCCATATATCCATTCATTCATCCCTTTGGGCCCCTGACGTTCGGATTTAAGCAGGCCCTTTATACAGGAGAAGATGCTTCCAGATATTTCTGTTTGACCTTTCTGACTGGATTCAGGACTATCATTCATTCATCCATTCAATTTTTTATACCAGCAGTTACTAAAGATTCCTACTCCCACTATGTTCAGCATATGGTTATTTTTTTTTCTCCTGATACACCCAACTCTTGCTTCCGTATAATACAGGGCTCTTTTATGACTCGTGGACTTCAACTCCCAGAATTCCTGAGCCAGCATGGCTCAGTTTGGAAACCTCTCCCTTTCCCCTCAGCATGGCTGGCTCAGGAATTCTGGGAGTTGAAGTCCACCAGTCATAAAAGAAGCCAAGGTTGCCTACCCCTGGTATAATATATAACATTAAAAGAAACACATTTTAAAAGAATATACAGTGGATTACAGCAGCTAGCTGAGGTGGGTGATCTCAAATATCTTTCCCAAGTGGGAATCCAAAAGTACATGGATAGAAAACTACCAGGAAAAAAAATATCAGGGTTGTAATTCCACACTGGGAAGTCAAGACAATGGAAAACATTTCCACAAGGTTACTACAAAAGTGCACAGATGTTTCCTAAAGTCGTCATGAATCAACCTGGATTCAAGGACTCTTGACTTGATTTTCAAAGAAACCAACTTTCAATAAACAATCAGTTTGACCAATGGTGCTCAGTTGTTATTTTAGGCTAGGAGAGAATACGTAGCACCTTCTTTCTTGCATGTAAATGCAATGTAGTAGTTAGACTACAGGCTGTAACTACACAATAGTTGTCATATTGCAAAAAAAAGAACCATCTTGTTCAAAGAGAAATCCTTAATGGGTTGCTATAAAGAATACAATCACAGTCCAAGCTGTGTAATGTTTAGCTTAGTCACTATGTGTGTCAAAGTGTTACTCTGCAACGTTTTTTTTAAAAAAATCCCATTTATATCCCGCCCTTCTCCGAAGACTCAGGGCGGCTTACAATCTAAAGCACAAATCAATGTGCTTAGCAATAAACTTTAGCTTACTGTACATAAACTGAACAGTTTTGAAAGATACAGGGTCAAGATGGCCAAAATAGCTTATCATAGATTTTATTTTATTTATTTTATTTTAATTCCATTTATATCCCGCCCTTCTCTGAAGACTCAGGGCGGCTTACAAGCTTAGCAGTAGCCTTCATTCAATGTATATGCCTGCTTATTAGGGCTTTCACACACACACACCCAAGCGGCATTATTACAAAGTCAGCTTAATTGCCCCCAACAATCTGGGTCCTCATTTTACCTACCTGGGAAGGATGGAAGGCTGAGTCAACCTTGAGCCTGGTGAGATGCGAACCTGCACTAATTGCAGGCAGCTGGTGTTACTTAAGGAGGCATTAGCCCACTGCTCCACCAAGGAGAAGAACAAAGTTGAATGATAATGCTTGCTTAAGAATAAACAAGAGCCTCGTTATTGAGATCACAGATCAAAGAATAGTTTGAAGGAAGACAGATTTTAAGTATGATCAGTTTAAGGCAAAAATAGATGTTTACTGTACATTAGTGACCAAAATTGTGGAAACCTTTTGGGAAAAGTGTACAGATGAAATGCCACCTTTGGATAAGTTTCCACTAGTTTTTCTTCTAATTTCTTTATAACTGTAGCCTTGTTCACTTAATAATAATCCTATTTTACATCGCTTTCTGGGTGACCAGCCAACTCTTTGCACCATCACTTTAATTTTATTATGTTTTACAAGCTCACTAAATAAAAGAACACAAAAAACCCAACCAACTTGATAGCAATCACATAACACACTGACAAATGTCCTCCTCTCGGCTTTAATACATGACATCAATAACTGGATCCTGCTGTGATCTGATTGGCTCATTGCCAAAACAAGATGACACCTGATTGGCTGTCTAAATGCTCGTGCTCATTGGCTAAATCCGAGGAAGGAAAGCTGCCTGATATCAACCTAAGCAAGTTGTGCTTCCTTTTTCTGGTTATTTGGCTATAACTTTTCATAGAATACAGTACAGATAAGTGAACAAACTTTGATGCATTACATTCTTGATTAAATTATCTTTCCATTGATATATAATTTGATGGTACCGTTTCCCCCCAAAATGTTATTAGCCATCAAACCTCAGGAATACACTTTTCCCAAAAGGTTTCCAAAATTTTAGCCACTACTGTAAATATAACCTGATCATTCCTTTTTTGGTGGATCCTCTAAAAGAGAACACTTTGATATATGTCTCAATTAACCATGTGGTCCTCTGGATTTCTTTTCACTTCTACCTTGTAATATATACCACATATATGCATGAAAAGGGACGCGGTGGCTCAGTGGGTTAGGATGCTGAGCTTGTCGATCAGAAGGTCGGCAGTTTGGCGGGTCGAATCCCGAATGCTGCGTAGCAGAGTTAGTGCCTGTTACTCGTCCCAGCTTCTGCCAACCTAGCAGTTCGAAAGCACATAAAATTGCAAGTAGAAAAATAGGGACCACTCCGGTGGGAAGGTAACAGCGTTACGTGCGCCTTTGGTGTCTAGTCATGCCGGCCACATGACCATGGAGACGTCCTTGGACAAGCACTGGCTCTTCGGCTTTGAAACGGAGATGAGCACCGGCCCCTAGAGTTGGAAACGACTAGCACACATGTGCGGGGGAACCTTTACCTTTTATATGCGTGAAAATTCCAGCTCAACTCAATTGGACTAATATTGATCAAACAAATATATATTGATTTCAAGCAAAATAATGCTGCTGCCTGAAAACTTGCTCTATTGTTATATATGCCCCTGGATTTCTAGCAGAATATCCAAAATTGTAAATCAGAGGGGGGGAAAAACATGTTAAATTGGGATAATCTTTTGTTAACTTTTTTTCAGACTTGTTCGTGCTCCTTAATTTTGGTTTTGCTAATCACATTGATTCCTAAGGTCTGGGATAAAGCTGTAATGAGGTCTGAAGGACAATGAAGAGATTATTATATACTTTCTGCTTAGAACTGGGTTTCTCAGGCACAACTTTAGTTTGACTGTGTATTTTTTTTAAAAAATAGCTTGGACGTGTTGTGTGCATTTTTTTGAATTAAACACAGAGTTAACTATTATCTCCACACTTGTTTATATCAAGTCTTTGATTTATTATTCCTCTTACTGTGAAATAATGAATCACCCCATAGATCACAAACTGTCAAAGAAGCAGCTTGATTAATGTTATATCTTGGGAGCTTTGATTAAAATAATCATGTAATCAAACTATAACATATGATAACATCAGAGTTTATTCTAGGAAATCACTTTCCTTCCCTCAGTATCCGAGCCACCCCAAAACTGGTTACAAAACTTACGATAGATTAGCCAATGTTTTCATGATGTCAACAATATTATTTTTTCATTATTTCTGCGTTTCAGAGGAGATTGGAAATAAATGATTTTTTTTTTTTGGTCAGCAGGATAATTTCCTGAGACATGAACACAAAAGTGGGGGAAAAAAAGAGTAGAAGAGTCAGAGCCTGGGTAAGGAGTCAAGAGAGGACTTAGCCTAGAATCATTAGGTGTCCACAAATGCTCCTCATGAACTCTATTAAATCTTTTTTTGTTGTTAGTTGCAAAGTCGTGTCTGACCCATCGCAACCCTATGGACAACCTTCCTCCAGGCCTTCCTGTCCTCTACCATCTTCTGGAGTCCATTTAAGCTCACGCCTACCGCTTCAGTGACTCCATCCAGCCACCTCATTTTCTGTTGTCCCCTTCTTCTCTTGCCCTAAATCTTTCCCAACATTAGACTTTTCTCCAGTGAGTCCTTCCTTCTAATTTGGTGGCCAGAATATTTGAGTTTCCACTTCAGAATCTGGCCTTCTAAAGAGCAGTCAGGGTTGTTCTCCTCTAGGACTGACCAGTTTGATCGCCTTGCAGTCCAAGGGACTTGCAGGAGTCTTCTCCAGCACCAGAGTTCAAAGGCCTCAATTCTTTGGCACTCAGCCTTTCTTATGGTCCAACTTTCACAGCCATACATTGCAACTGGGAAGACCATAGCCTTGACTATATGCACTTTTGTTAACATGGTGATATCTCTCCTTTTTGTTTTTGTTTTAAATCCCATTTATATCCCACCCTTCTCCGAAGACTCAGGGCGGCTTACAATCTAAGAAGCACAAATCAATGTGCTTAGCAATAGCCTTCATCCTATGTATATGCCTGCTTATTAGGGCTTTCACACACACCCCAAGTGGCATTTTTACAAAGTCAGCTTATTGCCCCTAACAATCTGGGTCCTCATTTTACCTACCTCGGAAGGATGGAAGGCTGAGTCAACCTTGAGCCTGGTGGGACTCGAACCTGCACTAATTGCAGGCAGCTGGTGTTACTTAAGGAGGCATTAGCTCACTGCTCCACCAAGGCTCATTTTAGGGTGCTGTCTAGATTTGCCATGGCTTTCCTCCCCAGGAGCAAGCGTCTTTTAATTTCTTGGCTACAGTCCCCATCTGCAGTGATCTTGGAGCCCATGAAAATAAAATCTGTCACTACCTCCACTTCTTCCCCATCTATTTGCCAGGAATTGACAGGGCCAGATGCCATGATCTTGGTTTTCTTAATGTTAAGTTTCAACCCAGCTATTAACTCTTATCTAGCACCAATTTAGTGCTGACCATTAGTTGACTAGATTATTGTGAACAGGCATGATCAATCTAGATGCATTCCCTAGACCACAGGTCTGCAACCCGCGGCTCCGGAGCCGCATGCGGCTCTTTCAGCCGTCTCCTGCGGCTCCCAATCCTCTGCCATGTGCAGTCCCCCCCCAAAAAAAAAGTGGGAGTAAAAAAGTTCAACCAATCAATTCAAATATGCAGGGTAGGTGCATATCTCGCCTTGGCTCCACTCTTCAGTCAAACCCTGTTCTGCGCATGCGCGCATGTACGCGCATGCGCACACATTTTTTGCGGCTCCCAGTTTTTCCTTTTATGAGGGAACTGGTTCCGAGTGGCTTTTTCACTGTTTCAGGTTGCTGACCCCTGCCCTAGACCAGCAGTCCCCAGTCTTTCCAGTTTGGTGGTCCAGCTGTGCACAGGGGGGAGGTGTGTGAGTGGTAGCCACACTTATGCACAGCTTCTTTTGTGCAAGCGGTGCATGTGCCTTCCACTTGTGCCAACGAAGCTTCATGTGTGAGCAGGGGGTACTGAACAGAAGCTTAATGCACGATCCTGATTCTTCACACCTGAGAAAATATCTGCGGGACTTTGAAGAAAAAAATAGTCTAGGGCAGGGGTCCCACACCACTGGGCCACAGCCCCCTATCCGGCTGTTCGAAACTGGGCCATGGGAGAAATGGGAAAATGCGCACATGTGAAGTTCCAGTTGCACGAGCGGTGGGCAAGCATGCACATGCACACGAAGCTCCACTTGTGTAAGCCAAGGATGCTTGCGCATGAAGCTTCACCTGCCTGAGCGGGGGGCATTTGCGCACATAGCTCCATTTACTCAAGTGCAGCTTTGCAGGTGAGCACAAGTACCCCCTGCTCACACACGAAACTTCATTGGCACAAGTGGAAGGCGCATGTGCCACTTGCACAAATGAAGCTGTGCATGAGTGTTCCTACCACGCACACACCTCCCCCCTGTGCCCATCTGGACCACCAAACTGGAAAGATTGGGGACTGCTGGTCTAGGGAACTCATCTAGATGTTTGTCCTGGGATAGGCAGTTGGGCAGAGGCTCAAAATGTGGTGGGCTGTTCCATTCTAAGCCTTCTCTCCTCTCCTCTCCTCTCCTCTCCTCTCCTCTCCTCTCCTCTCCTCTCCTCTCCTCTCCTCTCCTCTCCTCTCCTCTCCTCTCCTCTGTCCTCTCCTCCCCTTTCTTCTCTTCTCTTCTCTTCTACTCTCTTCTCCCCTCCACTCCTCTCCTCTGTCCTCTTCTCTTCTCTTCTCTTCTCTT
>NC_138209.1:74762324-74805133 GCF_964194415.1 Vipera berus | reverse complement strand
AGTAATACTGGCCCAAAGTCTCTCAGCCAGCTTTCATGTCTAAACCGTCCTATCTTTTAGGACTAGAATTCACAGTCACCTGGTTTCTAGGCCCCCACACCTTAACAACTAGTCCAAACTCGCTCTGGGGTTAATTTGAACCAGTTTAGTTACTTTACAGTCCTGTTCTTAACTAAGGTGGCTTTCTGCTGGAATTTTACTAGCCAGCTGGCTGCCTGTTAGTTACCTTAACATAGTCCCCTGTTCCATCTCCTTCCTGGCCTTAGATGTACACATGTTTCAAGTTTAAAAAGCTTGTTGTTGTTGTTGTTGTTGTGGTTGTTTTTTAAAAATCCCACTCAAACCTCTCCAACTCCTTTTCCAGCCCTTCTAGAAACATACCCGTTTTGAACATCATGGGGCCATCTCAAAGTGAGAACAGGGTTCTATTCAAATTTCAAGTTTTGCACTCAGAACAGATTGCAGCTGTTGGTCTTTTCACCTCGTTAAGAAAAAAAAAGGTGTTGAGTGCAGTATATTCAGCTGACAGTCCAATTTTCCTTAGCAAAATCGTATTTTTTAGCTGGGGTTGTTTGAGTACAGATGGGCCACGATTCCCATTTCACTTCTTTGCTCCAACCCTGGAGGCATTTAAGAACAGACTGGACCACCATTTGTCTGAAATTACACAACGTTTCCTGCTTGAATAGGAGATTAGACTTGAAGACCTCCAGGTTCCCTTCCCACCCTGTTACTACTACTAATAATAATAAAGTTGGAAGGGACCTTGGAGGTCATCTAGTCCAACCCCCTGCTCAGGCAGGAAACCCTATACCAGGGATAGGCAACCTTGGCTCTTTTATGACTCGTGGACTTCAACTCCCAGAATTCCTGAGCCAACCATGCTGAGGGGAAAGGGAGAGGTTTCCAAGCTGAGCCATGCTGGCTCAGGAATTCTGGGAGTTGAAGTCCACCAGTCATAAAAGAGCCAAGGTTGCCTACCCGTGGCCTAGGCCACTTTATGACTCGTGGACTTCAACTCCCAGAATTCCTGAGCCAACCATGCTGAGGGGAAAGGGAGAGGTTTCCAAGCTGAGCCATGCTGGCTCAGGAATTCTGGGAGTTGAAGTCCACGAGTCATAAAAGAGCCAAGGTTGCCTACCCCTGCCCTATACCATTAAGTCTAGTGCTGGAGCATTCACAGCCTCTGGAGGCAGGTTGTTCCACTGTTCCACTCTGTTAATTTTGAGTATATTTAAGTTATAAGATCGAAGATACAGATAGAAATTTAGAATATGCCACAGCCTTCTGCTGGAATTTTACTAGCCACCTGGCTGGCTTTTAACTACCTTAACATAGTCCTTTGTTCAAAGCCAAATAACGCATCTCAAAATATGTGATGAAGGTTGGACCTGATCTTCAGAATGCCCAGCTGGCTAGAATTGCCCCCCCCCCAAATTGTGAAAAATATGCAGAAGGAAAAACAAAAACACCCTTCCTTGTCTGGAATGGTATAGGAGAAACTGCCAGACTGCGGGCCGGAGGCATCATAGCAAAATTGTGCCCACGATACGGTGAAACATGTCATGTGAGGTTGCAAGTTTGAGACCCCTGGTATAGGATCTCTGGCTTGAGCAGGGCTAAAAGACCTCCACGGTCCCTTCCAACTCTGTTATTTTATTATTCTGATACCTTGCAAAGAGAAAACCCCTTGGTTTCTTAGAATAGCGAATAGAGCTGGAAGGGACCTTGGAGGTCTTCTAGTCCAGCCCCCTGCTCAAGCAGGAGAACCTATACCATCTCAGACAAGTGACTGTCCAGTCTCTTCTTAAAAACTTCCAGTGATAGAGCACCCATGATTTCTGGAGGCAAGCTGTTCCACTGGTTAATTGTCCTCACTGTTAGGAAATTTCTCCTTAGTTCTAGGTTGCTTCCCTCCTTGATGAGTTTCCTCCATTGTTTCTTGTCCTGCCCTCTGGTGCTTTGGAGAATAATGTGACCCCCTCTTCTTTGTGGCAGACCCTCAAATACTGGAATACTGCTGTCATGTCTCCCCTATTTCTTCTTTTCTTTAGACTAGCCAAACCCAAGTCCTGCAGCTGTTCTTCATATGTTTTAGTCTCCAGGCCTTGGATCATCTCAGTTGCTCTTCTCTAAACTTTTTCCAAGATCTCAAAGTTGTTTTTTTTTAATCTTGATCTCATCTAGTTCTATTCATCTTGAAGGAATGGCGAGAAGACTTTCTAGTGTATGTATATCAACATGGATTTTTTTTTAATTCCATTTATATCCCGCCCTTCTCCGAAGACTCAGGGCGGCTTACAAGCTTAGTACTAGTAGCCTTCATTCTATGTATATGCCTGCTTATTAGGGCTTTCACACACACCCCAAGCGGCATTATTACAAAGTCAGCTTAATTGCCCCCAACAATCTGGGTCCTCATTTTACCTACCTTGGAAGGATGGAATATGTAATATTTTAAAAGCGTTTTAAGTTGCTTAGTAAGCCCATGTCTCTGATTATAGAATAACATATTACTAGCTACGTAACAATCTTGACCTTTTGTATAACGATTCTGCTACTCGGTACCAAACATAGCCCCAGACCTTTTACTCTCCTTATGAAACAACCAGGAACAACTCAGATCAAATTAAGCCCTTGTATCAAGAAGATTACATCTTCAGTAAGTTTAATGAACATAGGCTACCTTGGGAAAGGTAAGCATTAGTGTATATTTCAAATGCTTATACAATGACACATATATTTCAAAATCAGCCTCTAGAGCTGATATCACCATATCACAAAAAAGATGTTGACAGTTTGGGAAAAAAAATCAGAGAAGAGCAACTAAGATGATCAAAGGCCTGGAGGCTAAAACATATGAAGAACAGCTACGGGACTTGGGTTTGGCTAGTAGTCTAATGAAAAGAAGAAATAGGAGAGACATGACAGCAGTGTTCCAGTATCTGAGGGGCTGCCACAAGAAAGAGGGGGCCAAGTTGTTCACCAAAGCACCAGAGGGAAGGGCAAGAAACAACGGTTGGAAACTGATCATAGAGAGAAGCAACCTGGAACTAAGGAGAAACTTCCTGACAGTGAGGACAATCAACCAGTGGAACAGAAGTTGCCTCCAGAAATCGTCGGTGCTCCATCACTGGAGATTTTTAAGAGGAGACTGGACAGTCACTTGTCTGAGATGGTATGGGTTCTCCTGCTTGAGCAGGGGGCTGGACTGGAAGACCTCCAAGGTCCCTTCCAATTCTATTCTATTCTATTCTATTCTATTCTATTCTATTCTATTCTATTCTATTCTATTCTATTCTATTCTATTCTATTCTATTCTATTCTATTCTTGCTTGCACATAAACATATATATATATATGTAAATTTTAAATTGCTAACAAAGAATTAAGGGAGACTGATATGCATTTCAAACTTATTAGTTTTCATCAGTCAGCCATACCCTTCCGAGATTCGAACCTGGGCTGATTACACATTAGGCAGTTGTTTTCACCTCTAAGCCACAGGATCTCTCTCGCTTTGTTAGCAGAGAAGCAAGGGGAGATATATGACAAATGCTTGTTAACTATTTTTTTAGATTTAGATTACCTTGCTAGGCCCCAAAGATGGGACAAATCTTTATTTCCTGTGTCAGCCTATCCTGAAGGCCATCGACAGGCAGTAGTCAGACCGGTGACAGCTCATATTTGTGTAAATTTTAAATTATATTAATTAATTATATTATATATATATATATATATATATATATATATATATATATATATATATATACACACACACACACACACATATATATATATATATACATACACACACACACACACATTATATATATATATATATATATATATGTATATAATTACAAAGTATCACTACTAATATCAATGTTACTAACATCAACCTTAAACATAATAAAATCCTTTCAATTGGAAAGCCGATCATGTTTTCCCTTTCCACATGGCATCACTAACAACAGCCAGATCCTTGAATGTCTGTCTGTCTGTCTATCTATCTATCTACTCTCTCTCTCTCTCTCTCCTGTATCTGTCTGTCTGTCTGTCTATCTACCTATCTCTCTCTCTCTCTCTCTCTCTCTCTCTCTCTCTCTCTCTCTCTCTGTATATATGTGTGTGTGTGTGTGTGTGTGTGTGTTTTTGTTAAGTATTTTAGAATACCTTGCTAGGCCTCAAACACGGGAAAAATCTTATTGCCTGTTTCAGCCTAACCCAAGGCCATCCACAGGCTGTAGTCACAACAGTGACAGCTCATATTTGTGTAAAAAAATTTTGGATTGCTAACAAAGAATTAAAGGGAGGCTGATATGCATTTCAATCTCATTTGTTCTCATCAGTCAGCCATACCCTTCTGAGATAAGTATACTGAGGTATGTATATACTGTATATATACTTACCTCCTACCTCTCTCTCTCTTGCTACCTACCTACCTACCTACCTCTCTCTTTCTCTCTACCTACCTACCTACCTACCTACATCTATCTATCTATCTATCTATCTATCTATCTATCTATCTATCTATCTATCTATCTATCTATCTATCTATCTATCTATCAACTATCTATCTATCTATCTATCTATCTATCTATCTATCTATCTATCTATCTATCTATCTATCTATCATCTATCTATCTATCTATCTATCTCAGACTAACTATCTGGAAATCAGTGATCTTTTCCTCCAGTTTCTCCTTCTCCTTCTTTCCAGGAGGTGACAATTCAATTTGTGTTCTAATATGGCCAACTGCATTCTGAGTCACAGGGTGAATTAATGAAGTCACGCAGTCAGACTAAATGGAGAACTGCTTGGATCCATGTTGAATTTTTTTTCCCCTTGGCTACAATCTATCCGCAGTCTGCAAATTTATAGATTATTGTCAGACTGTTTGTTTTGATCTTTTTTTTTGCAAACTTCTCTCTTATATTCCATCCCTTCCTTCCAAAATAATAATAATAAGCATTCAGCCGTGGGGTGAATTATTAAAGCTTCTTCCTTGTCCAGAGTTGCCATACTGTGACATCGGATGCATATCAGCAGCTGATAGTATGATATACAATTGAAGCCAGGGTGGAAAGGCAGTTTCCACAGTATCCCCAATTTCCAGCCAATTCTCCCTTTAGGAGACAACAGGAGTGAAAGCCGAAGTACTCTGCTCTGGGACTGAAAAGTTAATGATTTATGGATTTGCCTATGGATAAGGAATGGGTTATTATGTGAAGAAGACATACCCTCATACAACCTTGTAAGGATGAAGAAATTTCTTTGCATGTTGTGATGAAGATTGGAAGTTTACTTCTTTATATATTTCTTCTCTCTTTTTCTTATTTTTCCCCTCCTTCTGATTTTTTCTCCTTCTTGCACTTTCCACTCTCTGTTTTTATTTCTCTGTCTGAGTCTGTATTGTCCTTTATTATTCAGCAGTACATGCATACGTAGATGTATGTGTATTTGTTCAATTTCTATGGCCTCGCATCTCAGCCAATGACTCTGAACATGTACATTGTTGTTGTTGTTAGTTGTGAAGTTGTGTCCGACCCATTGCGACCCCATGGACAACATTCCTCAATGCCTTCCTGTCCTCTAACATCTTCTGGAGTCCATCTAAGCTCACGCCTACTGCTTCAGTGACTCCATCCAGCCACCTCATTCTCTGTCGTTCCCTTCTTCTATTGCCCTCAATCTTTCCCAGCATGAGGCTCTTCTCCAGTGAGTCCTTCCTTCTCATTAGGTGGCCAAAGTATTTGAGTTTCAACTTCAGGATCTGGCCTTCTAAAGAGCAGTCAGGGTTGATCTCCTCTAGGACTGACCGGTTTGATTGCCTTGCAGTCCAAGGGACTCACAGGAGTCTTCTCCAGCACCATAGTTCAAAGGCCTCAATTCTTTGGCACTCTGCTTTTCTTATGGTCCAGAACATGTACATCTATCTATCTATCTATCTATCTATCTATCTATCTATCTATCTATCTATCTATCTATCTATCTATCTATCTATCTATCTATCTATCTATCTATCTATCTATCTATCTATCTATCTATCTATCTATCTTATCTATCTATCTATCTATCTATCTATCTATCTATCTATCTATCTATCTATCTATCTCTAGATCTGTATCATCTATCTCTCTATCTCTATCTGTCTGTCTGTTTATCTGTCTGTCTATCCATCTGTGTCTCTGTCTCTGTCTATCCATCTGTCTGTCTATCTATCTATCTGTCTGTCTCTCTCTCTGTGTCTCTGTCTGTTTCTCTGTCTATGTATCTGTCTGTCTACCCATCTATCTGTCTCTCTGTCTATCCATCCATCCGTCTGTCTATCCATCTCCCTGTCTGTCTGTCTATCTGTCTCTTTGTCTATCTGTCTATGTGTATATGTACATAAAGTAAGGGTTGTGGTGGCCTAGTGGTTAAGACACTGAACTTGTTATCCAGAAGGTCAGCAGTTCAAGACCCAAAGTGAGTTCCCATTCCTGCCCCAGCTTCTGCCAACTTAGCAGTTTGAAAGCATGCAAATGCAAGTAGATAAGTAGGTACTACTTTAGTGGGACAGTAAGAGTGTTCTGTGCACCTCAGCATATAGTCACGCCGGCCATATGATCATGGAATCCTGTTTGGATAGCACTGGTTTCCTTGGCTAGAAAACTGAGATGAAACTCAGGAGACCCCTAGAATTGGACACAACTGGACAATAGGAAACTTTACCTTTATGTGTGTAACAGAGAAACTCTCTCATTCTAGCTAGTGATGCAATTCTCATTATAAGGAAGATGCAAGCAATTTCTCATTGAGAAATACCTGAAAAAATTCTCCTTCCGAAAAAAAAATCTCTTTCTTTTGCCTGTGGAATTGGTGAAGAATTCCAAAAGACCCTTTGAACTTTTTCTTTTTTATTGAAAAGTTTTACAGTACATTTTATCTTTAACAATCCCCCCTCCCTCCACCCACCCCTACCTAACCCTCCCTATCCCTCCCCCCATTCCCCCCTCCCCCCCCCGACTTCCCAGAGCTAAGTACAAGGTATAAAAACAAAGAACAATCATAAACATCCATATGCTAAAAACAATAAACTATTAATTCTATCGCACTCTAGCTCATATGAAATGACTACAAGCAATACTAATATTACATATAAAAAGAAAAAAAAAAGAAAAAAAAACTTATTCAAATGCTAAATGAAACTTTTTAGTCCCATATTTGTTCTGGATATAATCAATCCACTTTTTCCACTCCATAATATAACGTTCTTGCGAATGATCTTTCAAGTAAGCCGAAATCTTTGCCATTTCCGCCAGGTCAGAAACTTTTAGAGTCCATTCTTCTATAGTCGGCAGTTCCTCCTTTTTCCAATATTGACCTATTAAGAGTCTTGCTGCTGTGATTAAGTTCAACATCAACTTAATGTCCACAACAGTAGCATCTGTAATTATGCCCAATAAAAACAATTGCGGACAAAACTTTATCCTTTGCTTGAAGATCTTCTGCATATTCCACCAGACTTTTATCCAAAAAGCCTTAACCTTTTTGCAGGTCCACCATATATGAAAATACGTTGCATCTTCGCCACCACACCTCCAACATTTAGGTGGATAATTCGGATACATACTTGCAAGCTTTTTAGGATCTAAATGCCATCTATAAAACATTTTATAAAAGTTCTCTCTTAGGTTTTGGGCTTGCGTAAATTTTACGTTCCTCACCCAGATCTTTTCCCACGTGTCCATTGTAATAACTTCTTGAATATTCTGGGCCCATTTTATCATAAGACCCTTTGAACTATTAAACTGATGAGTGATTGTTTCTGCAAGAGAGAGAGAGAGAGAGAGAGAGAGAGAGAGAGAGAGAGAGAGAGAGAGAGAGAGAGAGAGAGAGAGAGAGAGAGAGAGAGAGAGAGAGAGAGAGAGATATGATGATGATGATGATGATGATGATGATGGGAATTTGCAAGATGCATTGCAGTATTTTACTAATCCTGCTAACAATCAGGAAATTAGTGCAATCAATCACACCTATAATTTCAACAAAACGATGTTTTGTAGGTGGTCCACTGTCACTGGTTTAATTAAGATGAAATGTTGGCTGCAATGACATTTTACTGACAAAATAAATTTCCTCGCAGTCCTGTGAACTCTGGCAATTCATCTGAATGTTCATTAGAAGTGTGTCACTGCTAATCTTTGTTCAACATGCTTTTAGTACAAAGGATATTTCTAGAATCAGTGGGCATCAGATCTTTTGAAAGACCAGATGACAAATAAGACAGAGTACATTTTTGCTTTCATTAAGTGAACCAATCCCAAGAACCCATTATAAAATATCCATTTATGAACAAGCTAATGATGTAGCCATTTGGTTGGGTGGTTTTTGTTTCGTTTTTTGAGAAACATTATTCTCCAAAAAACAATTATTATTTGTAATGATCTCAACAGTGCCATTGTTACTGGTGAAAGGAAACAATTTGGAGATGTAACATTCATATCAACCTTTATTAAGGACGGTTGAAAGATACGGTTCATTGATATAATTACAAGCACAAATCTTCCTGGATAGTTCTATATATAGGACATTTTCTTTCTGGATTGCACTGGCATTTTGATGTTGGTATGTCTGCCCCTGTTGTATAGGTTTTACACAAAAATAGGGGGCATGGAATTCTTATTCAATTTGTCTGAAATGGTATAGGGTCTCCTGCTGCTCAAGATGTTTGGAACAGAATAGAGTTGGAAGGGACCTTGGAGGTCTTCTATCTATCAATCTATCTATCTATCTATCTATCTATCTATCTATCTATCTATCTATCTATCTATCTATCATCTCTCTCTGTATCATCTTTCTCTATCTTATTCATCTAGCCATATCTATCTATCTATCTATCTATCTATCTATCTATCTATCTATCTATCTATCTATCTATCTATCTATCTATCCATCTATCTATCTATCTATCTATCATCTATCTATCTATCTATCATCTATCTATCTATCTATCTATCTATCTATCTATCTACCTACCTACCTACCTACCTACCTACCTACCTATCTATCTATCTATCTATCTATCTATCTATCTACCTACCTACCTACCTATCTATCTATCTATCTACCTACCTACCTACCTACCTATCTATCATCTATCTATCTATCTATCTATCTATCTATCTATCTATCTATCTATCTATCTACCTACCTACCTATCTATCTATCTACCTACCTATCTATCATCTATCTATCTATCTATCTATCTATCTATCTATCTATCTATCTATCTATCTATCTATCTAATTGATGGGGCACAAAAGGAAGAATTATTAAACTCTTTTACAATGCTGTTTATATAAAAATTAAAGAGAAAGGGAGCTGGTATACAATCCTAAGGAATGTCTTTTATTCTTTTACTCTGCTTCATTGGGGTTCATGTGTACTTTTACCAGTGTTTGCATTACTCTTTCTCATTTCTCTGAGTCCCTGGGAGTCGAGTGGCATATACATTTAAATAATCATAATAACAACCTATCTATATTTATCTCAGTCTCTAGCTACAGTAAAGTCTTCTTCAAATGAAGCTGTTGACTTCAGTGGCCTTTGATATCTGTCCCCGTAGTAAATGCCAATGTAAATATTGAATATCAGCTATCCTAAAGATAGATCAGTAGATAGATCTATCTATGGCACACATTAAATATGAAATTTAGTTGCTTGCTCTCAAAGTGTACACGTACATAGTACGTGTACATTTAAACATACTATATATAACATAGTATACACCAGGGGTGTCAAACTCACAATGTCATGTGATGTGTCACGACATATCATGACTTTTTCCCCATTGCCGGCAATGGGGTGGATGCAGTTTCACCATGACACATCCGGCCTGCGGGCCAGCAGTTTGACACCACTGACCTACACCCTTTCATATAAATAACATATAAATATTAATCCCTGTCCATCCTGAATACATAATGGAAGGAGGAAGCTTTAGAGTTCACAAGGTTAATATTGTATGGAATGAAACTATGGCTGAATTTGGATGTTCTGCCTTGGATACCGCGGAGCCCCCTCCTCCCAGAAGGTAACAAGGAAAACAGGTTGAGAAGAGGTTGTGTAGTGTCCCAAACAATCTTACGGACCCTGCTCAAGCAACGCTTATGTGCGATGTCCTGGATGGAAGGGAGGGAACTGCCAATGATCTTTTTGGCTATCCTCACCACTCTCTGCACCGCCTTCCTGTCTGAAGCAGTGATGCTTCCAAACCAGACTGTGATGCTGTATGACAGGATGCTCTCGATCGTCCCTCTGCAGAAAGTGGTCAGGACAGGGGAAGGAAGATGTGCTTTTCTCATGCGACACAGAAAATGCAGGCGCTGCTGTGCCCACTTCACCAGTGTCTGGCTGTTGAGTGACCAAGCAGGCCTACATGTTAACTACACACCCAGGAATTTGATGCTGGTAACCATCTCCACAGATGAATCATTAATGCACAGAGGAGTGTGGCTGTGCCTGCCTTTTCTGAAACTGACAATGATCTCTTTGATTTTTTCCAGGGTTTAAAACTAGGTTGTTTTCCTTACACCAGTTCACCAAACCTTCAACCTCCTTGTGGTAGGCACCTTCACTGTCATCTTGAATAAGACCCACTACTGTTGTATCATCCACAAACTTCACAGTATGGCAAAGGATGTTCATTGTTAGTCATTTCAATAGTACAACAGTAAATTCCTCATGGGGTGTTTTTGTAACTAGTATGCACTACTTTAAAAAGCCAATGAGAATAATTTTGGGTCAATTGTATAAAAGCTTGGGTAAAGCTACTATTTTATTTCATGGAGTGTGTTATTATATGCCTAATTTTATTTTATTACATTTAATCATGGTTTGGGTATCATTTTGTTCTCAAGAAGCAAAGGTGGGAAAACCCATTTTCATTCATTTATTATGACCTAAGCCAGCCTGCTAATAGTCATAATCATAAAAAAGAAAATAAATGGAGCAAGATCACAGCCCCATAATTGAAAATACATAAACTTTAACAGAAACATCTGATTGATACCGTTACATCTTACAGCCGGGACTTAATTGTATCAGCAAGAAATATTCCATATATGGAACTCTATACTTATTTGTTATCCTATGAAATGCAACCACTATTGTAGAATAGAAAATAATAGGATTAAGGGGAGAGAGAGAGAAAGAGAGGGGGAGGGGAGGATGGATAGGATGGATAGAAAAGAAAGGGTGGATAGTTGGATAAATTAGATAGATGATACACACAGAGACAGACAGACAGATATAGGATGGATTGATAGGGTGGACAGATAGGATGGATGGAAAGTGTGGATAGGTGGATGGATGGATGGATGGATGGATGGATGGATAGATAGATAGATAGATAGATAGATAGATGATAGGTAAATAAGTAGGTAGGTAGATAGATGGACAGATGAGTGAATGGATGGATAGATTTAAATGATATCCTTCTCTTTCTACAGGACCTTAGGGTCCGTGTAAGAAGTTTTTTTGTCCCCACAGATACAATGCTGTGAAGGACTTGTCATAGCTCTAGAATGATAATTTGATAACGCAAGCTTCCAACTTATGGCTGTTACAAATGCAAAGCTGTCAGTCACCATCGTGAACTCAGTGACATTCTGTGGAAGAAAACAAAAATCTATAACCGAGAACCAAAGACATTAAAATTGACTTTAAATTTTCATTCCTTTCTGCTTTTGGTCTCACCTTGAAAATTAAAGGTAGCACGTTTCATAGAATCAAAAGGCCATTGAGTCAAACTCCATGTCACCATCCGTCTCAAAGTTTATTTCACAGATATCTGCCTTCTATTGAAGAAACTCAGTGAATAGAAGATCCCCTCTCACCATAATTTGTTCCACTGTTGAACTGCTCTGACTGATAGAAACCATCCCCCACTCCTGCTATTTAATAAATCCAATAGTCCATTACTTGCTTTCTGGAATTATGGGGAAGATAAGGGCAGGGCAGGGTAGGGCAGAATAAGATAGGATGCGGTAAGACATGACAAGACTTATCAAGGCAAAGCAAGACAAGATAACTTTTATTGTCACTTTTTTCTGTGAACACAATGGAACCCATTAAAAAATGAAATTCTGATGCCCGGTCTCAAATGAAAATACACATATACTCGTATACATACATGCACACACATATACATATGATGCATAGGCTATATACAGAGAGAAACATTATATATATATTATGTATATATTAATCATAGCATAAAGGTAAAGGTAAAGATTTCCCCGCGCATGCGTGCTAGTTGTTTCCAACTCTAGGGGCCGGTGCTCATCTCCGTTTCAAAGCTGAAGAGCCAGCGCTTGTCCAAGGACGTCTCCGTGGTCATGTGGCCAGCATGACTAGATGCCAAAGGCGCACAGAACGCTGTTACCTTCCCACCGTAGTGGTCCCTATTTTCCTACTTGCACTTTTACGTGCTTTTGAACTGCTAGTTTGGCAGAAGCTGGGACTAGTAACAGGTGCTCACTCTGTTATGCGGCACTCGGGATTTGAACTGCCAAACTGCTGACCTTCTGATCGACAAGTTCAGTGTCCTAACCCACTGAGCCACCGCGTCCCTTAATGATAGCATACATAGTGGAAAAAAGAGTCTTGAGAGTTAACAAGGTTGATACTATATGGTACAAAGCTATTACAGTATCTAGTTGTTCTGCTTTGGATACCTCAAGGCCTCGTCCCAGAAGGTAACAAAGAAAACTGGCCATGGAGAGGATGTTGAGCATCCTTGACAATACTTCAGACCCTGGTCAAGCATCGCTTCTATGCCATGTCCTAGAGAGAAGGAAGTGAACTTCCAATATTTTTTTCTACCGTCCTCACCACTCTCTGCACAGCCTTCCTGTCCAAAACAGTAATCCATCTTGACTTTCCTGTGTCGTGCTGTGATTTTCTTTCTCAGTCTTCTCTTGCAGAGGCCAACGTCCTGAGTTTCTTCAATACTTCTTCAAAGATATTTAATGTTAATTCTAGTTCTTCATCACTGTGCTGTGAATCTCGTCCGGTACTTTTTTAAGGGTGCAGAACTTTTCAGTGAATCAGCCCATGCAGATTTAAATGGGACTTTAACTTCCTATAATTTGAAAATATTCTTATGCTCATGCAGTATAAAATGGCTGTCAGTTTTAAATTTATTTTATTTTATTTATTTATTTTAATTCCATTTATATCCCACCCTTCTCCGAAGACTCAGGGCGGCTTACAAGCTTAGCAGTATTTGTATCTACATCACACTCTTGACTCATATATTCAGTTTATCGTAAATGATTACAATTCCAAGACTGTTTTTTTTTTCCTTCGGAAGTACACAGTATGATGACCCTGGGCTTTCTATAGCCTGATCTGATTTCTATTTTCTAAGTAAAACAAAAACAAAACTGTACATTAATTCCTGCACAAGTTCATTCCACTGCTTTCAAACTCACGAAGAATATTTTGAATCGTCTTTCTCTGTTCTATGTATACAAAGATTTATCCATTTCTTTGTTTTCTGTTCAAATAAATATCCCCTTTATCTCCTTTTTAAATGGAGTCTTTTAATTGTACTTTATTCCTAAATCCTGTCATTTTTTTTGTTGGTAATAGAAGGATGTTTATAGTCACCAACCTACTTCATGGTGAAAGCATTTTGCAATTACAGCAGACAAATTGGCATCCCAATGGTAGCCAAGGATATAAGCACAGTTGTACTGGATCAGATTAAAATCCAATCTAACCCAACATTCTGTTGCTGTGTTGTCACTGGAAAAGTGCCTATGGGACACTCAACAATTAGGTTAAGAGCAGAATACAACCTTACCATTCACTTCGCCAAGAATTCTTCATGAAGAGTAGAGCTATGAACAAATTGCCTTTCTTTCTTTTTTTATCCAATAGACTTGGGCAGAGAAATGGCCTTGAACATTTCTCTATTTTTTCTTTTTCTTTTCCTCCAGGACAAATGGAAATTCTGCAACAGCTTTGCCAATAACTCCTCAAGGGTAGGAATAGAGTAGAATAGAATAACAGAGTTGGAAGGGACATTTCAGGTCATCTAGTCAAACCCTCCACCCAAGCAGGAGACCCTACACCATTTCTGACAGATGGCAGTCCAGTCTCTTCTTGAAAGCCTCCAGTGATGGAGGCAACGTCTGTTCCACTGCTTGATTGTTCTCACTGTCGGAAAAATTGTCCTTATTTCTAAGTGGAATCTCTCCTTGATCAGTTTCCATCTGTTATTCTTTGTCTGGCTTTGGAGAATAGGTTGACCCCCTCCTCTTTGTGTAAAGGTAAAGGTAAAGGTTCCCCCGCACATGCGTGCTAGTTGTTTCCGACTCTAGGGGCCAGTGCTCATCTCCATTTCAAAGCTGAAGAGCCAGCGCTTGTCCGAGGACTTCTCCGTGGTCATGTGGCCGGCATGACTAGATGCCAAAGGCGCACGGAACGCTGTTACCTTCCCACTGTAGTGGTCCCTATTTTTCTACTTGCATTTTTACGTGCTTTCGAACTGCTAGGTTGGCAGAAGCTGGGACGAGTAACAGGCGCTCACTCTGCTATGCGGCACTCAGGATTCGACCTGCCAAACTGTCGACCATCTGATCGACAAGCTCAGTGTCCTAACCCACTGAGCCACCGCGTCCCTCTCTGTGACAGCCCCTCAAATATTGGAAAATTGCTCTCATGTCTCCCCTGGTCCTTCTCTTCACTAGAATAGCCATGCCCAGTTCCTCTAACCATTCTTCATACGTTTTAGCCTCCAGTCTCCTAATCTTCTTTGTTGCTCTTCTCTGCACTCTTTCTAGAGTCTCAACAACTTTTTTGATAGTGTGGAGACGAAAACTGGTGTCCCTTACTGATTGTCCCTTAGAGAGGAAAGCAAAGTGAAAAAAATTGCTGAGACTTCACAGCACTAGATTAAGAAGAATATAGTAAAAGATAGGACTTCTCAACAGTATCTGCAACCAAACTCAACAAGGCCAGAATCACAACATACATTTGATATCCTTTGTTTCATCCAAGTCAGTTGTGTTGGTTCCCCTTTGATTTCCCTTTGGATCCCTAAGGGACTTTTAGGGATGTATTATTTGATTAGCGCACAATTAAATTAAGATAGTACGTGAATGCTACGTTCTGATAGAAAAGAGTATTTCTACTGTTGGATTGCGGGGTCCTTTGTGAGCTTAGTGGTTTTCTTGAAGACCTTTTATTACCCAACTTAGCAATGCTAGAAGGAACTGGAGTTTGCTGAGAGGAGGAGGAGGAGGAGGAGGAGGAGGAGGAGGAGGAGGAGGAGGAGGAGGAGGAGTGTCTTCGGTTCTCTCTGAGCTTGGTTGTTTTCTTGCAGATGATTCATTAACCAACTGGGTAACATCATCAAAAAGGAGGGAAGTTTTCTCTCTGTTTATATATAATATAACCCCTCTCTCTACTAGCACTGATAATGTTACCTAGTTTGGTAATGAAATGTCTGCAAGAAAACCACCAAGCTCAAAGAACACCAAGGGCCCTATCCTACATGCTCATTATAAGCTCACTGGGGTTCAATCTAGCCTTGACGTCCTCTACCAAATTACAAAAGCACCTGGATCCATTACTATAAGGTCTGCAGTTCAGTCCCTGAGACTTTGATCCAGGTTTTCTGTCTTAAAAGGGCCATATCTAAGGGAGCACCTGCTGCCAGCGTCAATTTCCCATCGTCCTGTGCGCTCCCACAGGGAGGGCCTCCTCAGGGTACCGCCGGTCAAGGATTGCCGACGGGCGATCCCCAGGGGGAGGGCGTTCTCTGTGGGCGCGTCTGCCCTATGGAATCAACTGCCAACGGAACTCCGGACTGCCCCCGACCTTCGTTCATTTCGCCGGGACCTAAAAACCTGGCTTTTTGAGCTATCTGGTCTGGACTGAGGGGTTTAATGTTTTTAAATTGTGATTTTAATTTTTGCGGCTAGACTTAATTTAATTTTATTTTAATTTTATATTGGATTGTTTTTAAATTTTGCCTTGTAAACCGCCCTGAGTCCTTTGGGAATAGGGCGGTATATAAACCAAATAAATAAATAAATAAATAAATAAATAAATAAATAAATAAATAAATAAATAAATAAATAAATAAATATAAACTGTTATTATCAACAGGCCATTGTGACTGAGTTGGGCTGAATGCCTCCATGGCAGAGTCGTGAGTGGAGGGAGAGGTCTCGATATGGCACATAGTGTAGTGGAGATCCTATCAGGCCATCTTCCACTCTTCCCTGTGTTGCTCCTGGTTCTGCGATGTAATTGAGTTGCTTCTTGTGTAGGGCTCCTTGGTGTTCTCTGAGCTTGGTTGTTTTCTTGCAGATGTTTCATTACCCAACTCGGTAACATCATCAGAAAGGAGGGGTATTTGCTCTCTGTTTATGTTACCTAGTTTGGTAATGAAATGTCTGCAAGAAATCCACCAAGCTCAAAGAACACCAAGGACCTCACCTCCTCCTCCTCCTCCTCCTCCTCCTCCTCCTCCTCCTCCTCCTCCTCCTCCCTCTTCTCCCTGGAAACCCTTCTCCCTTCTAGCAATGATGATGTTACCTAGTTGGATAATGAAACATCTGCAAGAAAAACACCAAGCTCAACGAACACCAAGGACCCCATCCTATATGCTCATAAGCTCAAAATTCCTTTCTCTTTCAATCAACAGATGAAAATTGGTAGAAAGAAAATCGAGGGATTTCCCTGCCTGGCCCACATTACGAATTTCATGACTTTATTATTGCTTGCTTTCCTCTGGCAAACAAGGCCATTATCTCAATTCTTCTTCTTCTTCTTCTTCTTCTTCTTCTTCTTCTTCTTCTTCTTCTTCTTCTTCTTCTTCTTCTTCTTCTTCTTCTTCTTCTCTCCTCCTCCTCCTCCTCCTCCTCTTCCTCTTCTTCTTCTTCTTCTTCTCTCCTCCTCTTCTTCTTCTTCTTCTTCTTCTTCTTCTTCTTCTTCTTCTTCTTCTTCTTCTTCTTCTTCTTCTTCTTCTTCTTCTTCTTGTCTCCTCCTCTTCCTCCTCCTCTTCTTCTTCTTTTCTCCTCCTCCTCCTCCTCCTCCTCCTCCTCTTCTTCTTCTTCTTCTTCTTCTTCTTCTTCTTCTCCTTCTCCTTCTCCTTCTCCTTCTCCTTCTCCTTCTCCTTCTCCTTCTTTTTCTTCTTTTTTGCTATTAAACCTTCCTTATTTTCCTTACAATTTCAACATCCATCCATTTGAGTATTCAAGCCCGGAGCTAGCAAAGAGAGAATATCTTCGCTTCCATTTTGTTTCTTTTTCTTTACTTTTTTCTCTTCTTTTCTTAACACTCTGAACTGACTGCGTTGAGATCTTCTCCCCTGTTTCCCTTCGCTTTTATTCTTGACCTAACTTCTTTAAAAAAAAAAACAAAAAAACCCCCCAAAAACAGGTCTCTCCAGCTGGAGGGTATCTCAGCAAAGTGTGCCTTTTCATTTTGGACAAACGTTCTGCTGAGCTGTCCATTTTGCTCTGCTTCTCTGGTTTATTGGCCGATCTCCCCAGAAGCGCAGCGAGAGCATACAGCGTCTTTTAAATCGAGCATTTTTTCCCCTTTCTTTTTGATTTTTGGTCTTGAAAGAGTCCGCTCTGCTCAGGAGCTATTATGGATGTTGCTTAGTTATAATGAGGGCAGGGTAACTCTAAGCCGCACGGCCGCTTTTGACTTTTCCAGCATATCAATTGGAAGAAGAAGAAGACAAAGAAAAGAAAGATTGCCTTTAGCCAATACAGCGAGCCCACCATGAGTTAATACTTAAAGTTCAAAGAGTGACCTTGGTCTAATCACAAGTGGCTGGAGTTGAGTTAGAGCTTCCAGTCACACAGACTTAACATTCCCCTATTAAATCAATGGTATTTAAATTGCACTGCTTTGGCTGGACTCTATTTCTTTTTTAAAAAAATTGATGTACTAAAAAAAAGAGAGAGGGGGGGAGGAAAAAAAATCCCTTTGCATATTTCGCAGCCTTCCCAATTCTTGACCTTGTTGTTGTTGTTGTTAGTTGGAAAGTCGTGTCTGACCCATCGCGACCCCATGGACAACGTTCCTGTCCTCTACCATCTTCTGGAGCCCATTTAAGCTCATGCCTACTGCTTCAGTGACTCCATCCAGCCACCTCATTCTCTGTCATCCCCTTCTTCTCTTGCCCTCCATCTTTCCCAGCATGAGGCTCTTCTCCAGTGAGTCCTCCCTTCTCATTAGGTGGCCAAAGGATTTGAGTTTTAGCTTCAGGATCTGGCCTTCTAAAGAGCAGTCAGGGTTGATCTCCTCTAGGACTGACCGGTTTGATCGCCTCGCAGTCCAAGGGACTCGCAGGAGTCTTCTCCAGCACCACAGTTCAAAGGCCTCAATTCTTTGGCGCTCAGCCTTTCTTATGGTCCAACTTTCACAGCCATACATTGCAACTGGGAAGACCATAGCCTTGACTATACACACTTTTGTTGGCAGGGTGATGTCTCTGCTTTTTAGCATGCTGTCTGGATTCTGTCTAGATTCTTGAGCTAGCAAGCAAAATACAGTTTCCTGTGTCTATGTGTAGTCCAACGACTGTTGTTAAACGAGACACTTGTGAAGTGAGTTCGGCTCCATTTTATGACCTTTCTCAGCCCCGAATCACTGAAGTTGACAAGTGAGTAGGTTGGTTGTTAAATCAATCTGGCTTTCCCCCCTTGACTTTTCCCTGGGATGCTGCGACCCTCATAAATATGAGTCAGAGCTGAAGAAGCTTCCTGGATGAGAAGCAAAATGTCTTCAAAAAAAACCAACTGAAAAAAGTCCAGTTGCCTCTTGAAAAAGCACCTTTGGGACAACCATGACCTGGATGACTGAGAATCTCCACAGACACTTAGGGTCCCCTGCTCAAGCAGGGGGTAGGACTAGAAGACCTCTGAGGTCCCTTCCAACTCTGTTATTCTAATGTTCTATGTTCAATTCATCCCCTAGGGTCTGTACTTTACAGATAATACTGGGCTGCTAGGTTCAGACTATACCCTAATATCATTTCCTTTTCCATTCATCAAGTACTGCTTTTCACCTTGAGTTAAAACTCTGGCTCCTTAGTCATTCAATTTTCAATAACTGTTGTGTGACAGGCAAATTTCTAGTCCCACATTGGGCACAAAAGCGGCTTACTAACCTTGGACCAATCACTTTCTCCCAGTCTAAGGGAGGAAGCAAGAGCAAAAGCACTTCCTGAAAAATCTTTCCGAGAAAACTACAAGAAATTATCCAGGCAGTCATTGAGAATTGGGTATCACCAAACAGAAGGAGCAATCAAACAGGTGAAGATCTGCGAAGATCTGACCTGGAAAGTTAATACAACCCAGGTGGCTAGAAAGGCCCAACAGAGGCTTCACTTTCTCAGGGTCTTGTGGAAGAACAGGGTAGAACAACGGCTAATGACCCTCTTTTACCGGTCTACTATAGAGAGCGTCCTCTCGTATGGTATTGTGGTTTGGTATGCTGGTCTGACAGCTGCGGACAGGAAAGTCTTACAGAGGGTGGTGAGTACAGCACAAGACATCGTGGGCTGTCCCCTGACACCACTGGATGACCTCGCCAGGGCTCGTTGCCTTGGAAGAGTGAGGAAAATTCTCAGGGACGACTCACACCCTGGACGGTATCTCTTTACTCTCCTACTATCGGGTAGGAGATATAGGAGTACAGCCAGCCGCACCAACAGGCTGAAAAACAGCTTTTATCTGTGGGCTGATAGGCTTTTGAACGGGAAATAATTTTTATAAACTTTATGCAGAATTGACTTGCGAGGCCAGTGTGTGGTGCAATCAGTTCACATGGTGTAATAAGATGGAGGGTTTGTTGTCACTGTGAGTTGGGGGGTGGGAGCACGAAGGGAGGCTCAGCCAATCTCAATGTATACATGGTTGTACTTTGACAATAAAGGTTCATTCAGTGAAGGCAACTGTCATTTCGGCTATTCAACTCCATTCTTGAAAAATCAAAGAGCTGTTTCTTTTCATCCTCTTCGGGCAGACATTGTGCCTGGCACCTGTGCTTGCCACTCACTTATAAAGTAAGCAAGTACGATTTGTTGCCGATTCAGTTGAGAGGGTCTTTGTTGATGCCCCTTTTGATCTAGCCTAGAATCAGGACTTTCCCTGAAATAGCAAGGAGAGAACCAACCTAGAATTAACCTAGAAATTTCCTGACAGTGAGAACCATCAGTGGAACTTCAGAAGTTCTGGGTTTCTTCAACATTGGAGGTTTCAAGAAGAGATTGAACAGCCATTTGTGTCAAATGGTATAAGGCAGGGCTCTTCAAATGTGGCCCTTTTATGACTTGTGGACTTCAACACCCAGAATTCCTCAGCCAGGCACGCTGGCTGAGGAATTCTAGGAGTTGAAGTCCACAAGTCATAAAAGGGCCACGTTTGAAGACCCCTGTCTTAAATCTAACAAACAAAATGGAGGCTGGCTGAGGAATTCTGGGAGTTGAAGTCCACAAGTCATAAAAGGGCCATGTTTGAAGACCCCTGTCTTAAATCTAACAAACAAAATGGAGGCTGGCTGAGGAATTCTGGGAGTTGAAGTCCACAAGTCATAAAAGGGCCACGTTTGAAGACTCCTGGTATAAGGTGTCCTCCTTGAGCAGGAGATTGGACTAGAAGACCTCCAAAGGCCCTTCCAACTCTCTTAGTTTGTTATTCCTTTATTGTGGCATATATCCTTTTTCATCCAACCTAGGTTTATATGTTTCTACTGAGCCATTTGCTTTACATGACTTTACATATCCACTTATATCCATATCTTTCTTATTAACTGGAAGAGATGTAAGACCCAGATACGATGAATAAATATATATTTCATTTCTTTGACATCTTTTCACTGTCTAGATTCACATTTGGATTTGCATGTACTCTCTTTCAAGGATATAAGCTTTTATATTATTTTCAATAAGACCAATTCACATGAGATTTGCTTTTATTGGTTCTTGCTGAATACCTTAATTCACCATTTTTGTCGGGTGCTCCTCATTTCTGAATCTGTTTTATATCTGTGTTGAATTGGCTTAGCATTTTTGTTCTTATTGTGTTTCCATTAGAGACAAAGGATGCTGGTTCCAGAACTCTTCTCTGAAAATCATTTTAAAAAAAAGTTGGTTGTTGTTTTATCATACTTGGATTCAATATGCTAAATTATTCACCTAATCAAATAGAATTGTTTTGTTTTATGGGTTTGCTTTGTTCTTTTCTAAAAATTAGAATGTCAAGCAAATATCCTGATACGATATGAATTGTATTTGTCCACCCATCCTTTTTTTTAGTGATTTAATTCAGACAGAATTAAATTAATTTCACAGAATGAAATCTATCCCTTGCTTTTGGTATATGTTGCATATAGGCACACACACAGTGGTGGGATTCAGCCGGTTCACACCACTTTGGCAGAACCGGTAGCTAATTTTTTGTTGCCCAGGCCCAGAATGGACTTCTGGAAGCAGCATCCACTCAGAGAATCGGTTGTTCACATATTCGAATCCCAACACTGCGTGCCGCGTGCGCACACACACACACACACAAACATGGACATATAGAAAGTGAGTGCTTCTTGCTTATGTCCAGGCAGAGGTGGGGGGTGGAGTTAAGTGCGTCATTAGCTTATAGACATCACATTGCAACAAAGGATCCAAGCCCAATGCCTCTTGAATTAGGTTTATGTCAGGTGCAAAGAATCAGGACCATAGGTTAAGCTGCATTTCAGAAAAGGGTATTGCTCAAGCCTGTACACAAGAATCTATCCAACTAAAGTTCAGTACTAAATTGGCACCAGATAAGGGTCAACGGAGTTCAAGAAGTGTCAGGCATGGAGCCTTTATGGCTACATAATGTGTCTAAGCTGATGCCACATTTAACTTCATCCCCCAGTTCTGCCTGCTCTTCTTTTACAGACATATTAGCCCAGTGCAAAGCTTTGATTCTGAACTAGCTTTGAATAACAAGTTAATCTACAAAGTGAATTGTCTTTAGGCAAAACTGGAATTTCAGGCTGAATTATTAAGCTGAATCGGAAACATTTGAATTGATTCAGTGAGTTGCGATGTTCTGAATGAATATGGAATGGCAAATTGGATTGGATTGAAAATCCAGTCTGTTTTTGTTGTTGCTGTTGTTGTTTGGTTTTTAAGGCTACATTCACCACCCAGAGTCACGATTGCCAGAAGGGATGCTATAGAAATTGACTAAATAAATAAATAAATAAGTCTGAATTAAATCAACAATTCAAATCAGACTGGAGCTGTTCTACATGTCCATATTGCTTCCCCAATTTTTTTTTTCTAGGCAGGATTGTGCAACTTGAACTAGTATTAATATTAATTGGGTTTTTAATGTAATTAGTTTAAATGAAAGTCAAGGGATCTGGGCCAAAGAGAACAAACATCACAACTTACTGTGCTATGATGACAGTTTGCCTAGTGTCCCTTTGTACTTTCTGAAAACTTCATGCATATTCTAACACTTCAGTCCATTATTATTAATAAAACATAATCTGGGTGTTCAAGGTGAAAGGAAGGTAAAGAGACAATAATTGGGTAAGAATATTCGCTTTCTCTATTAAGAAAAAAATTGAAATTGCACAGTGAATGACTTCATGTAATAACACTATCTCAACTTGTCATCCCCACAATGAAGCCACTCTAGTATGTGTCCCTTGACTGGCTTTTCCAGGTTTCTTACCAATGGGGTGCTTAGAATCACTTCCAGATCACCCACCAGAGTGATCTACTTCTTGTTTTTTGTCTTCATCCATAAAATGAGGGGGGGGAAAATAATTTAATGGCAAGCCTGTTAATTTCTTGCCCTCCATAGCCAATGTAACAGCCAATCTTATCTACTTTTGTTTTTTTATTAGAATACAGAACATAAAATCACAGGGTCAGAAGGGACCTTGGAAGTACTTCAACCAATCAGAATTTATTTTTTTATTTTATTTTAATTCCATTTATATCCCGCCCTTCTCCGAAGACTCAGGGCGGCTTACAAGCTTAGCAGTAGCTAATACAGCTGGAAGGGACCTGGAGGTCTTCTAGTCCAGTCGCCTGCTCAAGCAGGAGATTATATCATTTCAGACAAGGGGCTGTTCAGTTTCTTCTTAAAAACTTTGAATGATGAAGCACCCACAATGTCTGAAGGCAAGCTGTTCCACTGGTTAATTGGTCTTCTAACTGGTTAGCTGCTTATGTGGATTTACTTGCACACAGGAATTATGGCCATGTGTTAGAAGTGACTTTGGCAGCTCAATGGCTCAGTGGTTAAGATGCTGGACTTGTCCGCTGGAAAGCCAGCAATCCAGGTTCAAGACCCGAGTTTTGTGCAACAGGGTGAGTTCCTGTCTTCACTTACCTCCTGTCCATCTAACTGTTTGAAAGCATGCAAATGCGAGCAGATAAATAGGTACCACTTTGGTGGGGAGGAAACAGTGTGTCAACGCTGCTAACATCGGCTGTTTTTGCATTGACAATGGACAGAAATGTAGCCAATTTTTCCCTTTTGCTTTTAGAGTTAGATGATGCTAAGAGGGGGGATGTGAATGAGAGTTTAGCTAGACATAACAACACTAAACGTAGCATGAGAATCAAGGTTATTGAGCCAGAGCTGATTAAGAGTTGGCGGGCTGGAGAGATGGAGAGAAAGCCCGTGCTTCAAGCTAATTGGGGAATGTGTTAATTGGGAGGAGGGCATTGTGCTTTGATACTATGTGCCCAGGGAAGGGAATTCAGTTTTTGGCTTCGATTATGTAAGTGCCGAGATTCTGCTACTCAAATAAAAGATCCTTTAAGGTAAACAACGCCTCGAAGTTCTTTTGAAGAGTTTCACCTGTCCGAACCAGGACACAGTGCTCCATGACATCATGTTGGTCACATGTCCATGGAAATGTCTTTGGACAGCACTGACTCAATGACCCTTGAAACTATAGTTGGCCATGACTAGCAGAGTAAAATCTGCAGGAACTCCTTTCCTTGCTTTATTAGAAGTCACTTCATCGAAAGCAGTATGGAAAGCTTAACCGTGTCAATGTGTTCTCTACACATGAATATATATATATATATATATTAAGTCTACACGGACAGCTCTCCAACCAAAAAAAAGCACATTCTTCAATCCAGGGAATGGAAATTAGTTGAGGCAGAACAGTCTCTTACAAGAATCATACCTCCAGCTCTTGAATCAGATAAACTTATTCTGTCTCTCTTTCTTTACTTTTTTTTCTCTCTCCTAAGCTTGATTCGGAGGAACTCTATGCCCCAAAGCACCCTTTAATGTATGCAAGTTTTACAAGCAAACGTTTGTATCCTCCGTGGAATTTGCCGGATAATTCTTGATCCAAATACTTAAAGTGAGGGAAATTTTCTCTCTGCCTTTCTACATTATAGCACAGTATATATAATTATGCTTCATAATTTAGTATGTTCTATAACTTGGCAGTCACATTCAGTAAGGTCATGTTTTCTTCAGAGAGATTTCTAAGCATCAGTGTCAGAATGAAGAAAAAGGAAGAGGATGGAGGGAAAGAAGATAGATAGATAGATAGATAGATAGATAGATAGATAGATAGAGATAGAGATAGAGATAGAGATAGAGATAGAGATAGAGATAGAGATAGAGACAGAGATAGAGATAGAGATATGATAGAGATAGAGATAGAGATAACAATATTACAAAGTTAAACTACTCACTCCAAAGCTATGCAATTAATTACGTCTCCCAATAGAATAGTTTGGCAGGTCAAATGATACCTATTCTTAAAAAGGATTCAAATTTGGAGGAATGGCAAAAGGGTATTAATAAATTTGTCTGGGCAGGGAAAGGGCCACGAGTTAAATTTAAGATTATGCAGGATACGTGTGAGAGAGGTGGTCTTAAAATGCCTAATCTTAAACTATATTATGAAGCTGCTGCTTTGTCAGCGATAAGTGATTGTATTAATTTAACACAAGTGAGATTATTAAATCTTGAAGGCCATGATTTGCTATTTGGCTGGCATGCATATTTATTGTATGATAAGAAGGTGGATAATGTGTTTAAGGTGCATATTTTAAGACATGCTCTGTTGCGAGTTTGGAAAAAGTATAGACATAAGCTAAATTATAAGATACCTATATGGGCAATACCGAAACACGCAATAGAAAATATAAGTGTTGGGTTTAAACATGATGTGACTACATATAAGGAAATTTTAAGTCTGGAAAGGAATGTATGGTATTTGAAGCCGTATAATATACTACGAGAAGAAAAGATTGTACAAACTTGGTTTCAGTATGGGCAATTACAGGCCAGGTGGAAAGAAGATCAGAAAATTGGTTTTTCAATGACTGATGAAAATTTGGTAAAGCAAATTAGAGATCAAGGTCAAGCACATATCAAACGGATATATCTTGCACTGATAGAAATTGATTCAGAGACAGAACTTGTTAAAGACTGTATGATAAAGTGGGCTCAGAATTTTCAAGAAGTCATTACAATGGATACTTGGGAAAAGATTTGGGTGAGAAATGTAAAATTTACGCAAGCTCAAAATTTAAGAGAGAACTTTTATAAAATGTTTTATAGGTGGCATTTAGATCCTAAAAAACTAGCAAGTATGTATCCGAACTGCCAGCCTAAATGTTGGAGGTGTGGTGGTGAAGAAGCAACATTTTTTTCATATATGGTGGACCTGTAAAAAGGTTAAAGCATTTTGGATTAAAATTTGGTGGAATATGCAAAAGATATTTAAGAAAAGGATAAAGTTTTGTCCGCAATTGTTTTTACTGGGCATTATTACTGATACTACTGTTGTGGACACTAAGTTGATGTTGAATTTAATTACGGCAGCAAGACTTTTAGTAGGGCAATATTGGAAGAAGGAAGAACTGCCGACTATAGAAGAATGGACTTTAAAAGTTTCCAACCTGGCGAAAATGGCAAAGATCTCAGCGTACTTGAAAGACCATTCGCAACAGAGATATATTGTGGAGTGGAAAAAATGGATTGATTATATCCAGAATAAATATGGGACTAAAAAGTTTCACTTAGCATTTGAATAAGTATTGATGTGATATCTATATTGCTTGTAGTTATTTTATAAGAGTTAAAGTGCGATAGATTTAATAGTTTATTGTTGTTTACATATGGTAGACTATGATTGTTTGTACTTTTATACCTTGTATTTAGCTCTGGGAAGTCGGGGAGGGGGGAGGGGGAGGGAGGGAGGTGTTGGGGAGGGTTGGGAAGAGGGGAGGGGGTTGGGAGGGGTTTTGTTTTGTTGTGTTAAAAATAAAATGTACTGTAAAACTTTTTAATAAAAAAAAGAATAGTTTGGCAGGCTTTCTAACATTAGGCACAATCCACAATCTAACAAACAGAAAGGACCTTGGTTCCCCCTGGGATAGGAATTTGTTTAAGCTAGCATAAAACTCCCCATTCTTTCCCCCCCCCCGCCCCCAATCTTGTGGCAATATCATCAAATCATCATTGTTCATATTTCCTTTTTATTATGACTATTGAACACAACTGTGAAATTATAGGTCCATTTTATGCTTTGAAACCAGAGGTGGGATTCAGCCAGTTTGCACCAGTTCGGCAGAACCGGTAGTTATTTTGTTGTTGTTGTTGTTGTTGTTGTTGTTGTTGTTGTTGTTGTTGTTGTTGTTGCCCAGGCCCAGAACAGACTTCTGGAAGCGGCATCCACGCAGAGAACCAGTTGTTCACATATTGGAATCCCACCACTCTTTGAAACCAGCTCCAAAAAGATCCAATGCATTAATTCAGAGCACATGTAATTAATTCATGTGTCCATCATACACATGACATTATCAGGAAGGTTGTAAAGTGAGTATCCAGGGGCAAAGCCCAGTTTAGAAACACATTCCAACTCAGGATCTTTTTTTTTATTCTTTTATTCTTTCGAGGGGATGAAAAGCAGAAACAGATCTTTTGGAATGTGTTCATAAAGTATAGAAAAGAACGCTTCAGGAACAGTGGGAAGTGAATAAGAATATCCCAAAATTTCTTCCCGGAACAGATTATTAATAAAGAGCCAGCTGTTCCCACAGGATATCATTGCATATAGTAATCAATTCTGTTGAAACCTACCGCAGGGTTATCAAAAATATATCTTGTTTAACTCCTGACATAAATCATTACCTACCAAAATTGTCTCAGTCCCAAGCCTGAAATCAGATTTATACTGAAGTTTTAATTTAATATTCTATTTTTTTTCATTTAACTTTTCTCTGAATTTACTTGATTTCCCCCCCCTCCCTCTTTACACGCTTGGAGAGAAAACAAACGAAACCATCATCAGCTATGGATGATTGCATGATGACAGCAGCAAGAATGTTTTATGCACACACAAAAAATGGAAAGATACACTAATAGAGATATAGATAGATGATAGATAGATAGATAGATAGATAGATAGATAGATAGATAGATAGATAGATAGATAGATAGATAGATAGATAGATATGGCTAGATAAGTAGAGATAGAGATGAGAGAGAGAGAGATGAGACAGAGAGAGATGAGAGAGAGGAGAGTAGATAGATAGATAGATAGATAGATAGATAGATAGATAGATAGATAGATAGATAGATAGATAGATTTGGCTAGATAAGTAAGATAGAGATAGAGATGAGAGAGAGAGATGAGACAAAGAGATAAGAGAGAGAAAGAGAGAGTAGATAGATAGATAGATAGATAGATAGATAGATAGATAGATAGATAGATAGATAGATAGATAGATAGAGATGGCTAGATAAATAAGATAGATGAAAGATGAGAGAGAGAGAGAGAGAGAGAGAGAGAGAGAGAGAGAGAGAGAGAGAGAGAGAGAAGATATTATTATTTTCATATTTTTACAACTCCATCCTAGATTATTACTTTTTTAAAAAAATCTTTTATTATTTTTTTAAAAAACATGGATCACATAATAGTTGGTTAACAGTGTGATTGCTGGATTTACATTTGTAAGGAGAAATCAATAACAATTACAGTTGTTTCTATCATACGTAATCCACATATTTAAACAAGTATTTCTTCTCTGGTAGATCCCCTCATCTATAAACTTCATTTTCACTTTGAAATTTTTCTTTTGACCAGTAACTTTCTTGATCGATGTATTTTGCTAAATCAAAATGTTTTTCAATATGTTTTTTCCCCCCAACCCATTGTACAATTTATTCCAGATTTCATAATAATCAATTTCACTTTGATCCTTGAGTTCTAACGTCAACCTATCCATTTCAGCACAGGATAAAACCTTATTAATTATCTCTTCTTCTGAGGGTGTCTCCTTATCTCTTCATCTCTGTGCAAAGATTAATCGTTGGAGTCACTTTAGCAAGCCAGAGCGGACTCATTGAAACAAACATTGGAGGAAACCAGTTAGAACATCTGCTAAGGTTTCCCCCCCACACACCACCACTTCCTCATATATAAATCAATAGATCATTATTTCCTGCATTATATTTTCTGGTACTTTGGCCAAAGTGCTTTTCAGAATATCTAAAGGAGTAATCATCTTTTGTGAATGATACGAGGAACGGACTTTTAGTGTTCTAGTGAGAATAGCAATTTGGCAACATCCTGCTGGCTTCACCATTTGTCACTACAAAAAAAAAAAAAAACAAACATCCAAGGGTTATGAAAGAAGACTTCTGCAAGGTTAAAGATTTCAATTAACAATTTGAAAACATTACTACAGAATGAATTATAGCTAAATGTTGGATGAACATTAACAGTTCTGCTTTTATATGCCATGATGGATGGCGTGGTAGACAAGGAAAGATAATTCTTCATATGTCGTTGCCTCTGCCAGACACACAATAGCTCATTTGGCATTAAATTGTTTATCTTAATGGCATAAAAGCTTTATATTGCTGTAAATATTGACTTTCAGGGAAAAGGCTGAGAAATACCGAAAGCAGCGAAAATAACATGTTTTTTTTCCTTTTCTTTTCTGTACAGTCAAATGGAGGATTGATGTTAACTTAGGATTCAAAATTTAAGTCCTTTGTTTTTTTTACCAAGAATATCAGCTCAGAGGAAATAATAACAGTAATATAGACAAAGTAATAAAAAATAAAAAAGCTAATGTGTTCTGGGACTTTAGAATTTAAATAAACCAGAACATGCCATATAACAATCAAAGGAGGAGGAGGAGGAGGAGGAGGAGGAGGAGGAGGAGGAGGAGGAGGAGGAGGAGGAGAAGAAGAAGAAGAAGAAGAAGAAGAAGAAGAAGAAGAAGAAGAAGAAGAAGAAGAAGAAGAAGAAGAAGAAGAAGAATTCTTTGTATAAAGCAAGGTGAAATTGTTGAAGATGATGGAATACAGCTAAACAAAATTTGATAAAGGCAATAAGGTTGCAAATATTTGGGCATTTTGAAAGTTTTCAATTTATTACAGAGTCAAGTCAAAGAATATACTTCTACCAAATTTATCAAATTTTGAAACCAAAGCTAAAGGGTGGAAATATCATTAAAGCAATTAATAGCTGGGCAGTCCCTCTTACAGTTAAGAGTTGGCTGAACATAGATGGAAGTTGACAACCTGGATCAGTAGACCATAAAACTAAAAATAATGCACCATACTTTGTACCTCAAAAGTGAAATTGATTTGCTCTAATTACCAAGATGGGACAAAGGGCTGCTGCAGGTGAAACAAATGGTGAACAAAAGTGTGGCCTGAATTACTGTGTTGAGAATAACCAAGAGCTCTGTCTGAAGGCTGTCCATCAAGGAAAGCTCTTGAAAATGACAAAGTTGAAGGCCAAGGATAGAAAAGAAACAAATGAAAACCGATGTGGTTGGCTTGGAAGAACAAGCCAACAAGCAGTTTTAACTCTCTGATAGAATGGAGTTGAGACACATACTCCTTATTTATTATTTAGTACCCAGCTTGATGTTGCACACATGGTGCCTAAATTGTGTTCATTCGGGATGAAGAGCAAGGTGTTTCCATAAATGAAACTATTATCTGTCTGTCTCCAACCTCTTACATCTGTCCGTCTATTATCTATCTATCTCCTGTCTGTCTGTCTGTGATCCACAGAGCTTACAGTATAAAAAGGTAAAAGGTAAAGGTTCCCCTGCACATGCATGCTAGTCGTTTCCGACTCTAGGGGCCGGTGCTCATCTCTGTTTCAAAGCCGAAGAGCCAGCGCTTGTCCAAGGACATCTCCGTGGTCATGTGGCCGGCATGACTAGACACCAAAGGCGCACGGAATGCTGTTCCCTTCCCACCGTAGTGGTCCCTATTTTTCTACTTGCATTTTTACATGCTTTAAAACTGCAAGGTTGGCAGAAGCTTGGACAAGTAACAGGCGCTCACACTGCTACGCGGCACTCGGGATTCGACCCGCCAAACATCCGACCATCTGATCGACAAGCTCAGCGTCCTAACCCACTGAGCCACCACGTCCCTTACTTACAGTACGATAATATCTAAACCCTAATAGTTAGCGTTGCTATCAATGCACAAAATATTAAAAAGTACAGTTTTAAAAACCCAAAAATAAAAATGGAAAATGCCCATTCAGGATTCCAAGACTTGCTAAAATAATTCAGCTTTATCTCCCCTATGGAATATTAACAAGGTAGGCATTTCATATACACACCTTTTTATCTACTTGGTTGTCAATGACTGTATATCTATTATTTTAATACTGTTCTTTCTTGGCTTTCAATTAGCATTATAGAGTCTGCATGTGTATAGTAGCCTCCATATGTATAGTAGACCCCCTCATAGAGTTTGCTGGAAAAATCTTTACATATTTAGGTTTCCTTTTGTAAGAGGTATATTTCTCTGATGGGATTTTGGCTTGCATCCTTTCATTGCAAAGATGGTCTTTCAATTAGCATTTACTTAAAACCTACAGAATGGGAACTGAGCAGCTAATTCCCAAGACTGTTACTCTTCATGGAGTTTTATCTCCTATTCCATGTACCCCAGAGGCTATACAATGAGTAGTTACGAAGGGTGTTTTCTGTCCAGTATCCCCGCTATTTTAATTGATTTCACCCTTCTTTAAACTAAAACCTCTCTACAAATTCTGTGATTTATTTAAGCAACTGTGGATCCTGATTTTATTATGCCTTGCTTTTAATCTTAGGATAAATAATTAATTCAGATTTTTTTTAAAAAATAAATAATAATGCAACCTTTTCTGGAAGTTATAGCAGCAAACCAAATTCAAATAAAGTAACAAATTAACTGGACAGGCCTAGTGAAGCCAATTCTATGGGGATAACTTTGATGTACCCAGTTAATCATATCTACTTGTGCTAATTTAAATGTTAGATTTTATAAATGTGGGTCGGTGACTACTGTAATCCTAACAATAGGATAACGATGATCTTCAAATATTATTTTTGTAGCTGTACACTAGCTTAGTGATAGATTTATGAATAATAGTTGACTTGCAGTTTCTGGGGATTCAGGAAGTTGTCCTTGAAGAAACCATCAAAGGACCGTTAAGATAAGAAGTGCAGAAACAGGTGTTGAGTCATATAACATAGAATAATAGAGTAGGAAGGGACCTTGGAGGTCTTCTAGTCCAACCCTCTGCTTAAGCAGGAGAGACTCTATACCATTTCAGATAAACGTTTGTCCAGTCTCTTTTGGAAAGCCTGCAATGATGCAGCTTCCACAAGTCATTTCACTGGTTGATTGCTCTCACCCATTAGGAAATTTCTCCTTAGTTCTAGGTTGCTTCTCTCCTTAGTTAGTTTCCAACCATGGTTTGTTGTCTTGTCTTTTGGTGCTTTGGAAAATAGGTTAACCTCCTCATCTTTGTAGGAGCCCCTCAAATATTGGAACACTGCTATCATGTCTCCCCTAATCCTTTTTTTATTTTTTATTAGAGTAAAAAGGTAAAGGTAAAGGTTCCTCCGCACATGTGTGCTAGTCATTTCCGACTCTAGGGGCTGGTGCTCATCTCCGTTTCAAAGCCGAAGAGCCAGTGCTTGTCCGAGGACGTCTCCGTGGTCATGTGGCCGGCATGACTAGATGCCAAAGGCGCACGGAACGCTGTTACCTTCCCACCGTAGTGGTCCCTATCTTTCTACTTGCATTTTTACGTGCTTTCGAACTGCTAGTTTGGCAGAAGCTGGGACGAGTGCTATTCAAAGTTACTAACAGGATTGAAAAAAATGTGACTTATAACTGTTTTTCACACTTATGACCATTGCAGCATCAGGTTATCAAAATTCAGGCACTTGGCAACTGACCAGTGGTGGAATTCAAATACCAGAACAACTGGTTCTCTGATTCGATGCAGGCCTAGGCCTCCGAGGCCCAGAACAGACTTCCAGAAGTGGCATCCATGCCCTTCCGGTGGCCTGTTCTAGGCCTGGGAGATCACCTCCAGCCTTCTGAGGCCTATAATGGACTTCTGGACGTGGTATCCATGCACGTCTGGTGGGCCGTTGTAGGCCTGGGAGGCCTCTTCCAGGCCTCCAAGGCCTAGACTGGATTTCCAGAAGCCAGCCGGTTCTCCAAATTCAGGTAAATTTAGCTACCGGTTCTCCAGAACTGGTGCGAAGCGGCTGAATTTCACCACTACAACTGACTCATATTTATTACAGTCACCTTCTGTGACCTTCTGGCAAGCAAAGTCAACGAGGACTCCAGATTCACTTAACAAACCATGTTACTAACTGAACAACTTCAGTGATTCGCTTAACAAATGTCACAAGGAAAGTGATAAAACAGGGCAAAACTCATTCAACAAATGTTTCCCTTAACAACGGAAACATTGGACTGAATTGTGGACTACCTGTAATGACAATAAATAGTTATTGACAACGTTCCTTGCATGGAGAAGCAGGTGTTGTAACCATTGAACCCCGCCAAGAAAATATTGGCAACCTCATAATGCACAATTCAATACACTTCTGGCAGACCAAATATTGATAAGCAATCACAATCTTGAGAACGTTGTCTGATTTTTTTCACCATATTATGGGACTCAGAAAAAAACAAACAAACCATTTTTTTCTCTTTTTTTTTCTATTCTCCAACCTAGGGTGTTGCTGTGATTGTGGTTGTTGTTTTTCAGTACAGCAGGCCATAAGAGTAAGCACTATATTCCGTTAATTGCAGATTCACTGCAATTATTTCAAATTGCATAATTATAAATTTTGGATTCTGGATTTGTTCCCCCTTGTTTAGGCATAGATGTTTAGGCGGATGAAGTAAGGGAAAAACGGATTTATCATCAGTCACAGGAATTAAAAGAAATTGCTTGTCGGGTGGTTAGTAAATTGGGGAGTAAATTGCACAGAAGCAAGCAAATGGGGAATAAATGGCTAGTAGCATCTTACAGATGTTTGATGCAGTGTATGGAATCAAGCCAATTAGAAAAATGACAGCCACACATATGCTGAAATGAGCTGCTGAAGCAAAATCATTCTGTGTAATTATATAAATGTAATAAATATGGGTGAGATTCTTAAATCAGTACTTGTTGGTTTTCAAATTACATGATCCTAATGCCACATATATAGAGAGAGCATTAGATTTAATATGTGCAAAGCTGGGACAATTATGGGGTGATTATTATTTTTCCCAAGATCTTCCTTCCTTCCTTCCTTCCTTCCTTCCTTCCTTCCTTCCTTCCTTCCTTCCTTCCTTCCTTCCTTCCTTTCCTTCCCTTCCCTTCCCTTCCCTTCCCTTCCCTTCCCTTCCCTTCCCTTCCCTTCCCTTCCCTTCCCTTCCTTCCCTGTCTTGATTCTTGATCACTGCATGGCCAACTCCATGCAATGTTTTCTTTGCAACATTTTGCAAAAGTACTTTACACAACCTCTGCTTCAGGCTGTAGGAATCTGGTTTCATGCCTAAAGCCAGACTGAAATTCCCAGTCTTCTACTCTCTAGCCCACTACACCAAACTGGTTTCCAGACAAGGCATGCCACAGCAGATCTAGGGATAGTTAATGTCTGTTTAACATGTGTCTACGCATAAAACTACTATACTTAATGCAGTATGCACAACAAATCCAGGAGTGATCATTTAATTACTTTCATACTTGTTTTTGTCCCATTCGTTCTGCATGCAACCTTTTTGTGCGCAACTGTCAGCAAATCTGTGTGCAGATGTTTTGGGAGCAAAAAGCGGTCCTGGGATTTGGAGTCAAAGATTGCATCACAAAACAGGGAGATTATTGAGTTTAATAGACTCTGTATAAACAAATTAGCGTGCGAGAGAATGTAATGTGTCTTTGAGATGTTATTGACTCCAAGTGATTGCCTGGGATATGTCCATTGCAGTTTTTTTTAATTCACTCAAAATGCTTAAAACATTTACAGGGAAATTAGACTATTTCATTTTAAAAGTCAGATGACTTTAACATTCCCCATTTCTGCAACTTACTAATAGTGAGATTTCTTTATTATTTTGATAGTGGCCAAAATGGTGTTGCATAATTTTCCTGCCCTTCAAGTATTCCTTGAGAGATGAACATGTTTGGGGTCTCTCATAAATATCAGCGCAGGTCTTGATAAGGGAAATTAGTAAATATTTTGTTACTCTTGAGATGAAGTGCTCAAAAATCAGTATTTAATTAACAAATAAATCCATTACTGCTACTTGAGCTGTAATAATTGCCAATAATTGCTTGGTAGAGTTAGAGAACTGCCATAAACAGGATGCTGCAAAAGAAGAGGGGGGGGGGGAGATTCAAATGATCTTTAACTTTAAACATTCTTTCTGAAATGATTTCAATCTCTCTTCACACTGCTTCCCAATTTATGTAGGTAGCACTTGACTTAAGTTCACAATGGAACCCAAAATGTATGTTTTTATGTGGAACAGTTGTTTCCCCCCCCCAGAAAATTTTAGTTTATTCAAAGAAGATTTTAAAAAGAACACACAAACACACACACACACACACACACACACACACACACACACACGTATACTTGGAATCCTGCATCCAGTTTTGGTCACCACGATGTAAAAAAGATGTTGAGACTCAGGAAAGAGTACAGAGAAGAGAAACAAAGATGATCAGGGGACTGGAGGCTAAAACATATAAGGAACAGTGGCTGGAATTGGATATGTCTAGTTTAATGAAGAGAAGGGTGAGGGGGGACATGACAGCAGTCTTCCAATATTTCAGGGGCTGCCTCAAAGAAGAGGGAGTCAAGCTATTCTCCAAAGCACCTGAAGGCAGAATGAGAAGCAATGAATGGAAATTAATCGAGAGAAACAACTTACAACTAAGGAGAAATTTCCTGACAGTAAAAACAATTAACCAGTGGAACAACCTGCCTCCAGAAACTGTGGATGCTCCACATTTTTAAGAAGAGACTGGCCAGCCATTTGTCTGAAATGGTATAGGGCTTTCTGCCTGAGTAGGGGGTTGGGCTAGATGACCTCCAAGGTCCCTTCTAACTTTATTATATGTATGTATGTATTTATCCATATATGTATGTGTGTGTGTATACACACACACACACATACATATACATATACATACATACATACATATGTATATATACACACATACATACACACACACACATATAGAGAGAGAGAGATGAGAGAGAGAGATAACACACACACATATAAATAAACACAATAAAAAAGAAATTAACAAAAAAAGTGTTGGTGGATCACCCATTAATAAGCAATACACAGTCATCTTAGGAAGGAATAAAAATTTAGAAGACTGCAACTGTGCAAAGTGTCAGGTGGAAATGAAGGAAGTGTAACAACCCATACTTAGAAATAGATAAGAAGTTACAAGACTAGGCAAGAAGAAAATAAGCAGAAATCAAAGTGGGGAGAAAGGATACATAAAGCTTAAGCAAGATATAAACTCTATAGGGGCAAAATGACACATAAGCTCAGGAGAAGTGCAACTCCGTGGACAAACAGACACGTAGACGAAAAGCAAGGTAAAACTCCCAAAAAAGGTAATAGCTTTTTAGAAATGTTACTTCTCTCTTTCTGGAAATCAACAGTATAAAAGATTGCGCTGTGCTGTTGTTCAGATTCTCAGCTCCCAAATTGGACTGGGACCCTTTTTCCTGAATTGCTTCAATAAAGGTTTTGCAAAAGTCGGTCTCTCGTGTCTGGCTCTGATTGGCTTCTGTGCCAGGCTGAAACAATTTCTGGACAACAATGTCTTTAAAAAAAAGACTAACATATATATATACAGCTAACATTCTCCCTTGTTGAATGCTGACTGGTATAATAGAGCAACACTGGTTTCCCACCCCTTGCAAAACTGGCCAAAAGAATTTCAAACTGTTAAACTACTAAACCTACTTACAAATTGTTAGCCTGTCATCTATAAGGTAAAGGTAAAGGTTCCCCCGCACATGCGTGCTAGTCGTTTCCAACTCTAGGGGCTGGTGCTCATCTCCGTTTCAAAGCCGAAGTGCCAGCGCTTCTCTGAGGACGTCTCCGTGGTCATGTGGCCGGCATGACTGGACACCAAAGGCGCATGGAACGCTGTTACCTTCCCACCGTAGTGGTCCCTATTTTTCTACTTGCATTTTGATGTGCTGTCGAACTGCTAGGTTGGCAGAAGCTGGGACGAGTAACAGGCGCTCACTCTGTTACGCGGCACTCGGGATTTGACTCGCCAAACTGCCGACCTTCTGATCGACAAGCTCAGCATCCTAACCCACTGAGCCACCGTGTCCCTCTGTCATCTATAAACTGTATTAATAACAAAATGGTTAACAGTAAAAGCAATAATAATGAACACATGATGTAAAAGTAGAAGAATAAAATTGTAAACAGTAATAAGAGAAAGACAAAATGGAAATTTCAAAAGCCTCTGTTAACAAGCTGTTACTGTGATCAACTCATAGAAAATTTACCATAGCTTTGGTGGAAGAAAAATCTTCAGGGTCCAGTCCAAGCAGGGAATAAATAAAGTGGAGCCTGCTTAGGAAAGAAGATTCTGTTTATTGAGTTGCCAGAAATTTCAGTGACATGGCATGCTTCGGGAGCGGCTGACCGAATGGAGCTGGGAGTCGGAGGGGTTTTATACCTTTTTTTTTGGGGGGGGGGTTGTTTGGAGTTGTTCCTGTTTCAGATTGTTCCTGTTCCTGTGTCATGTACTTTGACCTGAGCTTTTGGTATTCTAATGGTGGTGGGTTAATCCTATTATGTCCTAAAGGTCATGTTCTGTCCTTGGGAGTCTTTGTTTTTCTAATCCCATCAACCTTCTCTGGGGCTGTGGCTGAAGGCATTTTCCTTATGAATAGGTGCATTTCTAAAAGCTGACTTCTGCCTGGGGAATGAGACTGGGGGCTGGTTTCTGTCTAAGATTTGTCTCCATTCTTCCTTTGGGGAAATATAACATTCTGCCTTTTTGAATATCCCCCAAAATATTTCCTTCTCCAGGAGAAGGAAATGAATTCTAACAGCTTCAATCCCTAATCATCCCAAATATTAACCCTAACTGATTCCGGATGAAATGACCACACTTGCTTCTTTATACTCTCTCTTATCAATTGATGATTGATTCAATACAATAAGTCAAGTCTCCAAAGCCTAACTCCACCCCAAAAAAACAGATAAAATTGTTCCTCAGTTAGATGTATGAAATCCATTTCCCACTCTACATCTAACCCCTTCAAAAAACAAACCCCACTTATCCACCCAGAGAGTTGTTTGTTATTCTATAAAAGCACAGTGCTAAGTATCAAAGGTGTGTGGAGTCAGCTCTATAATTTCTGAGTCTATATTGCTTCCTGGACGTATTACAGCTTGAGAAACACATTTCTTCTCTATGTTCTTCACCATCTGTGTTATTTCTGCATTTATACTTCTTTCTGATGAATCTGCTGCTTTGAAAACAAATTCTTCTTGTAGGTTTGAAGGGGTTTAATGTCTTTTTTTTAAAAAAGTGTCTTGCACAAATTTTATAACTTCATCAAGCCTTTTTGGAAAAAAAATCAGCTAAAGATAATAATAATAATAATATAAAGTTGGAAGGGACCTTGGAGGTCATCTAGTCCAACCCCCTGCTCCAGCAGGAAACCCTATACCATTTCAGGCAAATGGCTGTCCAGTCTCTTCTTAAAAACCTCCAGTGTTGGAGCATTCACCGCTTCTGGAGGCAGGTTGTTCCACTGGTTAATTGTTCTAACTGTCAGGAAGTTTCTCCTTAGTTCTAGGTTGCTTCTCTCCTTGATCAGTTTCCATCCGTTGCTTCTTGTCCTGCTTTCAGGTGCTTTGGAGAATAGCTTGACTCCCTCTTCTTTGGGGCAGCCCCTGAGATATTGGAACACCGCTATCATGTCCCCCCTCACCCTTCTCTTCGTTAAACTACACATACCCAATTCCAGCAACCGTTCCCTATATGTTTTAGCCTCCAGTCCCCCAATCATCTTGGTTGCTCTTCTCTGTACCCTTTCTACAGTCTCGACATCTTTTTTACAAGATTATACATCTTACTAGCCCTTGGGTGTCAGCTTCCTCCTTCTCAGTGTAATCCATTCTACAGTATTATTGATCAAAGCAGGAAGAGAGAAGGAATTCCCAATCAGAATAGAGCTGGAAGGGTACCTTGGAGGTCATCTAGTCCAACCCCCTATACTGTTTCAGGCAGGTGGCTGTCCAGTCTCTTCTCAAAGACCTCTAGCATGGAGCACCTAGAACAGGGGTGTCAAACTCGCCGCATCACGTGACACGTTGCAACTTATCATGACTTTTTTTTTTCCTTGCTGGAGCTGGGGTGGGCATGACACATCTGGCCCCTGGCTGTCAGTTTGACATCCCTGACCTTCAACTTCTGAAGGCAACTTCTGTTCCACTGGTGAATTGTTCTCACTGTTAGGAAGTTTTCTCCTTAATTCCAGGTTGCTTCTCACCTTGTTTAGTTTCCATCCGTTGTTTCTTGTCTTGCCTTCTGGTGCTTTGGAAAATAAATTGACCCCCTCCTCTTTGTGGCAGCCCTTCAGATACTGGAATATTGCTATCATGTCCCGTCCCCCCCTAGTCCTTCTTTTCTCTAGACTGGCCAAATCCAAATCCTGCAACCGCTCTTCATATGCTTAAAAATCTCCAGTGATGGAGCACCCATGATTTCTGGGAGTCAGCTGTTCCACTGGTTGATTGTCCTCACTGTCAGGAAGTTTCTCCTTAATTCCAGGTTGCTTCTCTCCTTGACCGTTTTCCAACCATTGTTTCTCATCCTTCCCTCTGTTGCTCTGGTGAACAACCTAGCCCACTCTGCCCTGTGGCAGCTCCTCAGATGCCGGAATACTGCTATCGTGTCTCCCCTATTTCTTCTTTTCTTTAGACTAGCCAAACTCAAGTCCCGTAGCCGTTCTTCGTATGTTTTAGTCTGCAGGCCTTGGATCATCTTAGTTGCTCTTTTCTGATTTTTCCCCCAAACTCGTGTTCCTCCATCTTTAACTGACAATGGTCAAATGTTCAGTAGGGAAATGAGAATTGTTAATAGTTCTGTCTGGTTCACTGTTTACATTAGTAAGAAAGTATTCAAGTTTACAATGGTTTTTTTCTCCCTTTTTTTTAAAAAAAAGTCATAATTTATTTCCAAACCATTTCCCTTCACATCTTTTAACATCCCTTTTAACATCCCTTCACATCCCTATACTTGTAAGCATTCGTTTTTCACTAACAGTTCTTTTTTTAATATTAATATTTAATATCTATATTCAGTCTTTGACACATATATGCCTACGTTTTGTTTTGTTTTGTTTTTAATGCAAATACCTCTGATAAGCTGTAGCATCACCATTTTCAGCTGTCTGTTGTATACCACTTGAATTAACTGCAAGAGGAATCTGGAATACTTAAATGTGTAAATGACAGCTTATCCAATGGTAACACATATTGATTTCGCACTTGACTTAGTAGCATCTAAAATGACTGAAATATGCCCAGTAATTAATTTATGCCTCCTGTAATCCAAAGTCTACAGATTTTCTTTATAAACCATGAATGGGTATCACTAAAAAACTCTATTATTATTACTCTATTCTATTATTATTACTCTATTCTATGTTCTATGTCTATTCTATGGCCTGAGTGCTACACAATAAATTATCATTATCATTATCATTATCATTATCATTATCATTATCATTATCATTATCGTTATCGTCATCGTTGTCGTTGTCGTTGTTGTTGTTGTTGTTGTTGTTTACACAACAATTTAAAAATCACAACTTTAACTGGCTATCGCCCTTTATACACATCAAGTTTTTCCCCCAACAATCTAGCATATCACAATATGTGAAGATCCAAGCAGTGTGGCCTTTTGGAATTCACAGATTTTTTCAATGTGCAGATTTTCTAGGTGTTGGCCAAGAGTTTTATTTTTTATATGGCACCCAGGGAGCAGATAATCTCTGTGACCTTTGGCAAATTATTCTATATTTCAGATTTGGTTTTCAGCTCTTGAATCTCCGCTTTTTTTGTGTGTGATCCCACCAGATGTTGATTGCAGGTATTTCTTGCAGATGTTCCAATGTACCACTTTTCCTACTTTCTCTGGCCATTGTTTGTAGTAAGATATTCTTGCATCATTATCTATGTGCATTTATTAATTTAAAACATTTATATAGATACCCATGTTGTAACCAATTCTGGGCAGCCGCCAATCAAAAATATAAATATTATATAACAAAGGACTTTGTGATCAGACATGGAGATCCCAGGAAACAGGAGACTTAATTAGATGGCTCCATCATTCCTATTCTCCCTTCCTTTATGGTTTATATCTTTGGTTTGTATGATACTTAGTAATATGGATTTTTATATTTTATTCTTGTTGTTTTTATATTTGTTGTTTTACTTGATGGTTGTACACCACCCAGATTCACTTCTGATAAGACGGGTAGCTACATACATTATATTAAATAAATAAATAAATTGTATCCTACTGTATTATTTTAAGTACACATTGTATTTATTATGTGGTTACCTAATGAGTAGCATGGTGGCCTAGTGGTGAAGATGCTCACCTCTCATTCAGAATGTTGAGAGTTCAATTCTAGGCAGCGACAGATTTTCTCTATCAGGGCCCAAAGAAAAATAATATCTGCTGTGAACTCTGCATAGGCGTCAGGAAGGGCATCCAGCTAGTAAACACTCAAGCTCTATCCAATTGCCTTGACTCTAACCCAATAAAAGGGATTACAGGGTTGTAAAAAGGAAGTTTATTACATTCATTATTATTATTATGTCATTAATAGTACTATTACTAGTTTGTTAAATATAACCAACCAACTGATGCTTATAGATGTGTGAATCAATCCTAATTTTTTATCTACTGCAACATTACAAAGATGCTTCATTTCTGGATGAATTCTACACTGTGTCGTAGAGAAATATGGACCCCATATTTAAAATTTTTCCTTGTCGTTGTTTTAACTACTGTAAAAAAACACACATTAAAGAGTTCAATAGCACATTAAACACACATTAAAGAGTTCAATAGCAAATTAACTTTTGGAGATTTCAAAATGCAAAACATAATAATGTCCCATTGAAGAGCCTTGGTGGAGCAGTGGGCTGATGCCTCCTTAAGTAACACCAGCTGCCTGCAATTAGTGCAGGTTCGCATCCCACCAGGCTCAAGGTTGACTCAGCCTTCCATCCTTCCGAGGTGGGTAAAATGAGGACCCAGATTGTTGGGGGCAATTAAGCTGACTTTGTAATAATGCCGCTTGGGGTGTGTGTGAAAGCCCTAATAAGCAGGCATATACATAGAATGAAGGCTACTGCTAAGCTTGTAAGCCGCCCTGAGTCTTCGGAGAAGGGCGGGATATAAATGGAATTAAAATAAAAAAAATAAATAAAAAAAATAAATAAGATCTGTCCGGTTTTGAAAGAGGTCAGATTTTAATATTATCCCGGCACAATTTAAAATATGCTTTTAGTGCTCTGCTGAGTTGTTTATTAGCTTGTGCTGTTAATTAGACAAAAAAATAGAAGTCTCAGAGCTACTAAAGCTTGGTCACTTCTAACTTTCCTCATTAACTGGAATAAAGCTTTTCAGACTTTACTCCAGATGGATTTACCAGGGCTATAGCGCCAATTTTTTTGGGGGGAGGGGTGGGGTGGCGGGTGAGGGGGGGAGAACAACAAAGAAATACTATTATTTTCAGCTTTTCACTTTATTGCCTTAATTAACTTCTGGCCTATGCAGTTTTTACAGGTGAACTGAATCCTCTGGTTTGCAAGGTTCATATTTGCAGTAGTTGTTTGGTAGCAGACAAACAAAAAAAAAAAAAGATTAACTGCCTGAAGAAATCACTCTCATTTTTCCTTCTTCCATCCCCAAAATGAATACTATTTTTCTGTTATTCCATGAAAAAAGGAAGAAGAAGAAGAAGAAGAAGAAGAAGAAGAAGAAGAAGAAGAAGAAGGAGGAGGAGGAGGAGGAGGAGGAGGAGGAGGAGGAGGAGGAGGAGGAGGAGGAGGAGGAAAAAGAAGGAGAAGAAGAAGAAGAAGGAGGAGGAGGAGGAGGAAGAGGAGGAGGAGGAGGGAAAAAGAAGGAGAAGAAGAAGAAGAAGAAGAAGAAGAAGAAGAAGAAGAAGAAGAAGAAGAAGAAGAAGGAGGAGGAGGAGGAGGAGGAGGAGGAGGAGGAGGAGGAGGAGGAGAAGAAGAAGAAGAAGAAGAAGAAGAAGAAGAGGAGGAGGAGGAGGAGGAGGAGGAGGAGGAGGAGAAGGAGGAGGAGGAGGAGGAGGAGGAGGAGGAGGAGGAGGAAAAAGAAGGAGAAGAAGGAGGAAGAGGAGGAGGAGGAGGAGGAGGAGAAGAAGA
>NC_138209.1:74740500-74760500 GCF_964194415.1 Vipera berus | reverse complement strand
CTCAAATGTCGGATTACCCAACAAGACATCACCAATGTCTTCTCAGTGGTTTCCTCCATCCCTTTCTCCATTCCAATAGAATAGAATAGAATAGAATAGAATAGAATAGAATAGAATAGAATAGAATAGAATAGAATAGAATAGAATAGAATAGAATAGAATAGAATAGAATAGAATAGAATAGAATAGAATAGAACAGAGCAGAGCAGAGCAGAGTAGAGTAAAGTAGAGCAGAGCAGAGCAGAGTAGAGTTGAGTAGAGTACAGTTGAGTAGAGTAAAGTAGAGTAGAGCAGAATAGAGTAGAGAATGAATAGAATAGAATAGAGAATGAATAGAATAGAGTAGAATAGAATAGAATAGAATAGAATAGAATAGAATAGAATAGAATAGAATAGAATAGAATAGAATAGAGCAGAGTAGAGTAAAGTAGAGCAGAGCAGAGTAGAGTTGAGTAGAGTACAGTTGAGTAGAGTAAAGTAGAGTAGAGCAGAGTAGAGTAGAGAATGAATAGAATAGAGAATGAATAGAATAGAGTAGAATAGAATAGAATAGAATAGAATAGAATAGAATAGAATAGAATAGAATAGAATAGAATAGAATAGAATAGAATAGAATAGAATAGAATAGAATAGAATAGAATAGAATAGGAGTAGAGTAGAGTAGAGTAGAGTAGAGTAGAGTAGAGTAGAATAGAATAGAATAGAATAGAATAGAATAGAATAGAATAGAATAGAATAGAATAGAATAGAGTAGAGTAGAGTAGAGTAGAGTAGAGTAGAGTAGAATAGAATAGAATAGAATAGAATAGAATAGAATAGAATAGAATAGAATAGAATAGAATAGAATAGAATAGAAATAACTTTATTGTCACTTTGAATGTACACTAATCGGCATATATTAAAATGAAATTTTGTTGCATTCAGCTCTTAAAGAATCACCACCTCCGATATACACTACACAAATGTGACAAAAATAAATGAATGAATACAGAATTATGCATATGCCCACATACAACACAGAGAAACAATGCAGGAACCTCTTCCAGAAATTCATAAAACTGTTAAATCACTTTTTTTAATTCCACCAAGTTCATGGACACCGACAGTATGTAACTCTATGATTAGCTTTTAGCTGGTGGTTTTAATTATTTCCGATTTTTTTCATATTGTTAGCTGCCTATAAATAACTTGGGGGGGGGGAATGGAGAAAGCTAAGTGGATGAGAGAACCAGATGATTGGAGGACCAACCTTTGATTCAAAAGTCTTGTTCCTGAGAGAGGTTTTGCAACCCCAGCCTTTCTCATGGCATGCTGTTTTTGTATACTCGGAAAACTTTTGATTTCCTAAGAGAAGCAGCCAATCTTCCATCTCCTGCAGTTTCCAGACCAGGCAGAGCTTTATTATTTCATAGAAAAGGGAGCCTTTGATTGCATTTAAAGATCATGTACTTGACTTTTATGAGCAAGTCATTTAAAGAGGCAGATTCCTGCCTCCGCGCTGTAAGAGAATTTAGCTTCCTGTACAGCATTTAAGGCAGGAAACGTTCTCAACTGTCAACCTCGATTACGGTAACTGGTTGAGGAAGCCAGCGTAACATGACAGTTCGTGTAACCAGGTGTGACATGCCGTCCCCATAACACATCAGGTTTAATAAAAGAGCTCTTTTTTATCCCAAACCTTCTCCAACTTTTTTTATTATTTTATAAGTTCCATCCTATTGAATGCATTTATAAGCAATAATAAAATGGACAGGTTACGCTACATAATGGCATGCCTCGGGCAAAGTCTCCAAGCAGAAAACCAAAAATGAAGTAACTTCACATCGCCAAAGTGGCCTTCTAATATACTGTCAGGTCTGCTGTATGCCCACTGATTTAGCTGTGCCCCCTTTTCCCATACTTATACCCGAATGGATAAAACTATAATCTAATTCGGGCAGACCAAAGATGGCCCAAGATATTTTTGAAGTCTCCTAGACTCTTGAAATTCCCTTGTCAGGTCAGACAATCCTAAAGAAAATTAACCCTGACTGTTCGGGATCTAAAGCACAGACACCAAACCTGAAGCTCAAATAATTTGGCCACCTAATGAGAAGAGGGAATTAATTGGAAAAGATCCTGATATAGAGAAAGACGGGAGGCAAAAGGAGAAGGAGACGACAGAGGAGGAGATGGTTGGATGGTGCCCTCAACTCAATGAAAATGAATTTGGCCAAACTCAGGAAGGGAACGGGGGGGGGGGGCTGTCTATGGAGATTCTCAGTTATCCAGGTCATGGTTGTCCCAAAGATGCTTTTTCACAAAGAAACTGGACTTTTTTTTTCCTATGAGGACATTTCACTTCTTAATCCAAGAAGCTTCTTCAGCTCTGGCTGGTGGGGAATGGAAGGATTTATATTCCTTGCAGACAGCTAATCATTTGCATTCATTGGCATCAACGACTCTCTAAGAGAATGCCAATGACCAGCTGTCTGCAAGGAGTATAAATCCTTCCATTCCCCACCAGCCAGTCAGAGCTGAAGAAGCTTCTGGGATGAGAAGCAAAACTTCTTCAAAGAAAAAACAAGGAAGTCCAGTGGCCTTGTGAAAAAAAGTACCTTTGGGACATGGGGACCTAGTGTCGATGGGGTCACAAAGATAGCGAATGAGGAGCAACAGTGTGAAATGAACCACAATTAGCACAAAACAGTTCTTTTTTAAAGGTCTGACCCAATCAAAGGGCTGACTAGGAGTAAGGGTAGGAGAATAAGGCTAGGAGGCTAGCAGAGCTATTCAGGTTAAGGACCGGCTAAGACCTGCAAAGAATCTTTTTCTTCATTTCCAGGATCTGCATTAACTTGTATATTGTGGGTTAGACACTTTATTAGGTTTTGGAACTTAAAACAAATGGCTTATATTTGGCACATAGGTCTCCATATTGTTATGTGAATCCCTGCAGATGTTGCAAAAAAAAAAAATCTCCTTTTTAAATGTATGCTAATCACCTCCTGTGAATTAATAGCAGTAAGACTGTCAGTGTAGAATGTGACTCGTGCATATTGAATCTATGTTTGATTTTAATTAGCCAGCAATTCGATGTGTTAACGTCTTTTCTTTTTTTTTTTCTTTTTTTTTTCTTTTTGGGTTTATAAAATTACGGCGATGGAAAGCTGGAATGTCAGCCTTAATGCCGGACCTATCCGCTCGTCAATTGTTAATGCAAACCCACAAAGTGGGATTATACATGCGTTCATCTGATTTATTTTTCTGCGTGGTCAGAGACATTGGTGTCTTGAGGGATGCACCATCCGTATGGATTTCTAAAGCAATGTAATATGCTCAGACTTCACCAGGAGCCCCATTGTGATGAGAAGATAAGAAAAAAAACCATGCTGCACAGCATATTGGTGATATATACTGCTCAAAAAAAAAATAAAGGGGACAGAAAATAAGACATCCTACTATTAAATACAGTACATTGTGTTGTTTAAGTGTTCCCTTTATTTTTTTGAGCAGGATAGATAGATAGATAGATAGATAGATAGATAGATAGATAGATAGATAGATAGATAGATAGATAGATAGATAGATAGATAGATAGATAGATAGATAGATAGATAGATAGACAGACAGACAGATAGATAGATAGATAGATAGATAGATATAGATATAGATATAGATATAGATATAGATATAGATATATAGATATAGATATAGATATAGATATAGATATAGATATAGATGATATAGATATAGATATAGATATAGATATAGATATAGATATAGATATAGATATAGATATAGATATAGATATAGATATAGATATAGATATAGATGATATGCAAGGGACGTGGTGGTTCAGTGGGTCAGGACGCTGAGCTTGTCGATCAGAAGATCGGCAGTTTGGCAGGTCGAATCCCGAGTGCCGCGTAACAGAGTGAGCGCCTGTTACTCGTCCCAGTTTCTGCCAACCTAGCAGTTCGAAAGCACGTAAAAAATGCAAGTAGAAAAATAGGGACCACTATGGTGGGAAGGTAACAGCATTCTGTGCGCCTTTGGTGTCTAGTCATGCTGGCCACATGACCACGGAGATGTCCTCGGACAAGTGCTGGCTCTTCGCCTTTGAAATGGAGATGAGCACCGGCCCCTAGAGTCGGAAACAACTAGCACACATGTGTGGGGGAACCTTTACCTTTACCTTTATAGATGATATAGATATAGATATAGATTAGATATAGATATAGATATAGATATAGATATAGATATAGATATAGATATAGATATAGATATAGATATAGATATAGATATAGATATAGATATAGATATAGATATAGATATAGATATAGATATAGATATAGATATAGATATAGATATAGATATAGATATAGATATAGATAGAAAGTTTAGATTCTGGGGTTTCGAATATGTTTCATGTACGTTGGATGGAATCTTATTAAGTTTATAGGGACACGGGTATGAATCTAATATATAGAATATAGAATAACAGAGTTGGACTGGAGCTTGGAGGTCTTCCAGTCCAACCCCCTGCTCACGGAGGAGATCTTATACAATTCTGGACAAATGTGTGTCCAATCTCTTCTTAAAAACCTCCCGTGTTGGAGCACCTGGAACTTCTGAAGGCAAGCCTCCGATTAATTGTTCTAACTGTCAGGAATATGTCAGTGAAGACCCCATCAACCAGTCCAAAGGTGTCTAAAGGTTGAATCGTGGCAACTGGACCCAACTTTGCTGATCTGTGATATGACATTGCTCATCCAAGCAACTTCATCAATCAGTGAATTAGTTAGGGAGAGTCAGACAGTACCAACTCTTACCAAGCCAACTTCAGGTGTCAACTTCAGCTGTCAGAAAATTAAATTCTAGGTTGGTCTTATCAAATATCTTTCTTTGATAAGTTTCCATCCATTACTTCTCATACAGCATTTCCATTTCTTTATTGAATGCCTTGGCATCATTAGAGGTCACTTTCTTAAATTATCCCTTACCTTACCTTGAAGGATTTGCTACCAAGCTCTCCTCCTTTCGGATAACAGCAATGGGGAGCTCAGATAGTTGATGAATGATGAACAATGGTTGGTGAATAATTGAAAATGAGTGGGAAATGAATTCTACCTACATTATACAGCAAGATCAACAGAATGCCATGGCTTTGATTGCTATGGTGACATTGATGGATATGAAATTCATACAGATCTCCATTAGTGTTGATCCTCTCCCTACTCTTCATATGCATGAATACAATGCAGACTTAGTGATTCTGGTTATTACAAATTAAGATAAGGAGCATAATTAAAAGCGATAGATAGATAGATAGATAGATAGATAGATAGATAGATAGATAGATAGATAGATAGATAGATAGATAGATAGATAAATTGATTTAGATTTAGATTTAGATTTAGATTTAGATATATAGATATAGATATAGATATAGATATAGATATAGACCCTACTGCCCAGCATATTGGTGATAGATAGATAGATAGATAGATAGATAGATAGATAGATAGATAGATAGATGATATATAGATAGAATAAAATAAATAAATAAATCTTTATTGTCAAAGTACAATATGTGTACATTGAGATTAGCTGAGCCTCCCCCTGTGCTCTCTCCCCCCAACACACAGTGACAACAAACCCTCCATCCTACCACACCATGTGAACCAACTACACCACACACCGGCCTCCCAAGTCAATTCTGCATAAGTTCACAGAGATTATATCCCATTTAAAAGCCTAACAGACCACGGATAAAAGCTATTTTTCAGCCTGTTTGTACGGCTGGCTATACTCCTATATCTCCTACCCGATGGTAGGAGAGTAAAGAGATACCGTCCAGGGTGTGAGTCATCCCTGAGAATCTTCCTCACTCTTCCAAGGCAATGAGCCCTGGGGAGGTCATCCAGTGGTGTCAGGGGACAGCCCACAATGTCTGGTGCTGTGCTCACTACCCTCTGTAATACTTTCCTGTCCGCGGCTGTCAGACCAGCATACCAAACCACAATACCATACGAGAGGACGCTCTCTATAGTAGACCGGTAAAAGAGGGTCATTAGCTGTTGTTCTACCCTGTTCTTCCGCCAGACCCTGAGAAAGTGAAGCCTCTGTTGGGTCTTTCTAGCCACCTGGGTTGTGTTAACTTTCCAGGTCAGATCTTCACAGAGGTAGACTCCCAGAAATTTAAAGGAGGAAACTCTCTCCACACAGATAGATTTAGATTTAGATTTAGATTTAGATTTAGATTTAGATTTAGATTTAGATTTAGATTTAGATTTAGATTTAGATTTAGATTTAGATTTAGATTTAGATTTAGATTTAGATTTAGATTTAGATTTAGATTTAGATTTAGATTTAGATTTAGATTTAGATTTAGATTATTAATAATATTTAACTTAATGCAGTGTTCTTCCTCAATAGAAAAACTGCCTCAGAAATGGCTTTCTCCTTTATTGAAAAGCATCTCTCGGCAATGCAGATTTCCCTTCTTTCATCACAAAAATTCAAAAAGCTCAAATGTCAGGATAGCTCGACATCCCAGGTTTATATTTATATTCAACCTTTCCTCCAGACAGATTTGATACACGTCATGTATAACATCTGGACCTTGGAATTGAATTTTGGAAGGTAGTCATGCTTTTCTGAAACTATGCGTGGATCAGTAACCAGGGTTCAGGAATCATAGTTTTGTTGCACACAGACATTAGTAAACACATTAATTATGGAAAAGGCATTAACAAAGCCAAAGCAAGGGTCAGCTATTTTAAAACAAATTATAAATAGAAGCCAGAGAAGAATGCCTGTGTACAGACTAATTTTAAGATTAACTTTGAAATGAAAAATGGGGTGAAGAAGAGACTCAAATTTATAGCAGCAACTTTCATGGATGTTCAGCTCAGAAGCATATAACGTAAGGAAATTATTTAGCATTTAGTGAAGGGATGTTTGAAATTTACGATGGCTAAAATCGTGACGGTAGACATTTGGAGATGACAAAGGAAACAGCCATTAAGGAGGTTTATTTATAAATGCATTTATTTGCTTTTAGCTACTTTTTAGGGTATCAGTCTCATAAAGCAAGCTTCAGAAACCCTTTACAAGTAATATTAAAATGAACACAAAATACTTATAAAATACTGACCTAAAATGATTTCTAAAATCCATTTGAAAAGTTTGAATGTCAAGATGCCAAATCCAGTCTGAACATCTGGCTGACTGTGAGATGAAATAATAATAATAATAATAATAATAATAATAATAATAATAATAATAATAATAATAATAATAATAATAATAATATCGGGATGATTTGCAAGAAATACCATTTGCCTGAAAGCAAGAACTGGTGGTACTATAAAACAGATAAAGTAATAGAAAATGAAGAAGCTAAAATGCTTTGGAACTTTAGAATTTAAATAGACAAGCATCTGCCACATAACAGATTTAACAATTGTTGATAAGAAAGACAAAAAAAGTCTAAATAGTGGATGTTGCAGTATCTGCAAGCAGCAGCACAGCGAAAAAAGAACTGGAGAAGATAACAAAATATGAAGACCTGCAAACAGAAGTAGAACAAATGTGGAAAAGGAAAGCAAAAAAATACTATTCATAGTAATAGGCACCTTGGACAGAATCCCATCATTGGAGCATCATTGAACACCATTGGCATTGACAAAATCACCACCAATCAATTGCAAAAGGTAGCTTACATCCTGTGATGAGACCTTTGACCATCATCTAATCAAGGAGAGAACTAACCTATAACTAAGGAGAAATTTTCTGACAGTGAGGACAATTAATCAATGGAACAATTTGCCTCCAGAAGTTGTGGGTGCTCCAACACTGGAAGCTTTTAAGAAGAGACTGGACAGCCATTTGTCTGAAATGGTGTAGGGTTTCCTGCCTAAGCAGGGGGTTGGACTAGAAGACCCTTCCAACTGTCTATTCTATTCTATTCTATTCTGTTCTGTTCTGTTCTGTTCTGTTCTGTTCTGTTCTGTTCTGTTCTGTTCTATTGTATCATATCATCAAATGTCAACATTCATACTCCTTGGGAAAGACTCAATAGGTGAACAAAAATGTAAAATCCAGTTGGTTGCATAGTATATATATATACTATACTATGCTTCTCCTAGAAGAAGGAAGCTGAAGCCACCAGCCTGAGGATGACGGATGGGATTCCGTCGAAACGTTGCTCCTACACCTTCAACTCTACGCGGGAAAAAACCCGAATGACCAAAGATCCACATACAAACACCCGCGAAAACCTCAGAAAACATATATATATATATATATATATATATATATATATATATATATATATATATATATATATATATATATATATATACATACTTTTAATTTGTACTAATTTATTACGGGCACCATTGTTTAATTACTTTTAATAATTTTTAATTTTTGTATCTTGTTTTTACTATGTATTGCCCTGTTCACCGCCCTGAGTCCTTCGGGAGAAGGGCGGTATACAAATTAAATAAATAAATAAATAAATAAATAAATATGCGTCAAAGTCAATCAACGTCCTCAGATTATATAAATATAATACAGTACTGCTTTTAATTATGCTTCTTATTTAAATTTTATTACATGTAATCACTGGAAACACTAAGGTCGCATTGTATTCACGCATATGAAGAGTAGGGTGAGGATGAATTCCATATCTGTCAATGTCAGGAGAGCATTGAGTGAGTGAGTTAGTTAGCCAAGGACCACATTCCAAAATGTATCTGAGATGTGATAGAGTGAATGGGGGAAAAGTGGAAAAAAACGATATTTCCTAGAAATAACAATGATGTTAACCATTTTCACATATTTCATTTCTGTAGCTGATCACTTCCCCATTTTTATTCATTAAATGTTGAAGATTGCAGTGAGCCCTTAATTAAGAAACTTCTGGTGCATTATTTGGTAAGTTACTCCCATGTCATATAATAAATTGTCTTTCATTTCCCATGTTTTCTAGTTTAATTCTTAATAGATATTCACATTCTGAAATGGTAGGTGTGCAATTCACCAGCATCCTTTGCTCAGGAACTTAGAATTTTGCTGTAACTTAGGATCCAAACTCCAAAATACATTTTAATCTAAATTAATGATCATGTAATCTTCTAATTAACCATTTGCAGCAGGTGCTAAATGCTAGAATGTTGTCACCAGCATATAAACCAGTACATTGTATTATTATTTTGAGCATACGCTTGTCATACCGTAGCTATCATATTGTTAATGCTAGGGAGTATTCTTCTCTCTTTGTCAAAGATATAAGTAGACTGATATGGAATGTGGAGGACATAAGGATTGTTCTCATAGATGTCAGCTAGGCTCAAAAATGAAAAACAAACAAACAGAGAAACAATCTACTAAGACATCAGAATAAAAGATAGGTCTCAGTGGACGAAACAATTCTCACAACTGAAGATGTTTCCCAAAATGACAGATGGTTCCCTTGTCAACTGGATAAGGTGAAGTCACTTGGAAAAACACCTTGAGAAGATCAGCAAACCAACAGAAGATTCCACAATTGTTGTAACAATGGGGCCTAATCCCCACAACCAATTGTTAGATTTTTATTTATTTTTAATGCCAGAGCCTAAATTAACTTCTGGTCTGCATTTCCATATCTGGTTTGGATGTCAGTACTGTATTGGCAAGTACAATGTTTTCAGATTTGTTCAGAAAGTGAAATATTTAGGATACGCCAGTCCAGGTTAATCAAAAGCATTGTTAACCATTGACACTATCCATGTTTCAACACTAACAGCATGTCAGAACTTCCATCTGCAAAGTAAGTTATGGGGAAAGACATTGGGGGGGGGGCAACTAAAACCAAACCCTCAGCCCAGGTCTACAGGAAAATCCTTTGCATATTTCCTATGTCTTTACTTATGCATTATCTCAACAATGTCCATGAGGATGGGTCTCTTATGGAGGCCTCTGGTTTTAAGAACAAGTGGCAGAAATGATACTAAGTGCAGATGACACTAAGCTGGCAACACCTCAGAAGACAAGCTCAAAAACCAATATCTTGACAGACCTGAACACATTTCATCTAACAAAATGAAATTCAACGTAGATAAAAGTAAGGCTTTACACTTAGGCAAGAAAAAACAACTGTATAGGTATAAAGGTAAAGGTAAAGGTTCCCCCGCACGTGCGTGCTAGTCGTTTCCAACTCTAGGGGCCGGTGCTCATCTCCGTTTCAAAGCCGAAGAGCCAGCGCTTGTCCGAGGACGTCTCCGTGGTCTTGTGGCCGGCATGACTAGACGCCAAAGGCGCACGGAACGCTGTTACCTTCCCACCGTAGTGGTCCCTATTTTTCTACTTGCATTTTGACGTGCTTTCGAACATTAGTTACTCATGCGCTCGTGACCTCCCGTTTGGACTACTGCAACGCTCTCTACATGGGGCTGCCCTTGAGGACCACTCGGAGGCTTCAACTGGTGCAGAATGCGGCCGCGCGAGTTGTAATGGGGGTCTCCCGATACTCCCATGTAACACCTCTACTCTGCGAGCTGCATTGGCTTCCGGTTGCCCTCCGGGTGAAATTCAAGGTGCTGGTCATTACCTATAAAGCCCTACATGGCTTGGGTCCGGGGTATTTGAGGGAACATCTGCTGCCAGCATCAAGTTCCCTTCGTCCAGTGCGCTCCCACAGGGAGGGTCTTCTCAGGGTCCCACCGGTAAGAGACTGCCGGCGGGTAACACCCAGGGATAGGGCCTTCTCAGTGGGGGCGCCTGCCCTCTGGAACCAGCTGCCAGTGGAGCTGAGGACTGCCCCCGACCTCCGTTCATTCCGCTGGGGCCTGAAGACCTGGCTCTTTGAGCTCTCTGGCCCAGGCTGAGGATTAATTTATTTTAATTGGGGTTTTATTTGTACAGGGATAAATTTAATCTTTTTTAAACTGGTTTTAACTTTTGTATTTATGTTTTTTAATTCCCTGAGTCCTCCGGGAAAGGGCGGTATATAAATGTAATAAAATAAATAAAAATAAAATAAATTAGGTGAAACTTGGCTTAAGGCCAGTAACTGTGAGAGGGATCTTGGCGTCCTAGTGGACCATCACTTAAACATGAGCCAAAAAAGCCATGGCAATCCTAGGCTACATTAATAGAGGGATAAAATTCAAGATCACATGAAGTTCTAGTACAGCTTTATAAAGTCTTAGTAAGACCACACTTGGAAAACTGCATCCAATTTCGGTAACTAAACAAAACTTCTTTGAAAATGCTAATAAGCTGGGAAGATGGTTAGCATACAGACTGAAAAAAATAAAAAAAGATAAATAAGGTAACTACAACATATAAATATATATTTCACCCATATTTGGGTTGACGAGGTGCTCAAAACACTCAAGACATATCTCCTCCCCTCATCTCTTCCTTCCCTAATGCAGCTGACAAACTGAGAAAGAGCCTGTGGCCTAGAGGTTTAAACAACTGCCTAACATGCAAAGCAGCCCAGGTTCGAATCTCAGAAGGTTGTGGCTGACTGATGAGAGCAAAGAAGCTTGAAATAGCTATATCAGTCTCCCTTTAATTCTTTGTCAGCAATCCAAATTTATTATATATAACGTTGGATTCTGGAAAGAGAAGAGCAATAAAAATGGTTAGAGGCTAAAACATACAAAGAACAGTTACAGGGATTGTAACTAATTCTTGTTGCCTAAGGAAAAGAAGGACTGGGGTGACACGATAGCACTGATCCAATATTTGAGGGGCTCCTACAAAGACTAAAGGATCAAACTATTTTCCAAAGCACTAAAAGGCAAGACAAAAAAACAAGGAGAGAAGCAACCTAGAACCAAGGAGAAATTTCCTAACGGTGAGAGCAATCAACCAATGGAACAGCTTGCTTTCTGAAGTTGTGGGTGTTTCATCACTGGAGGCTTTTAAGAAGAGACTGGACAGCTACTTATCTGAAATGGTATAGGTTCTCCTGCTTGAGCAGGTGATTGGACCAGAAGACCACTGAAGTCCCTTACAACTCTATTCACCTGTGTTCTATGAAATCAGATCTACCACGTGCACATTTTGTATCTGAAAAATGCTCATTGTGCTAAGAGCTTGATAAATGTCTTGCTTTGCTATCTTCTAAGGACTGCAGGAACCAGGACTCTCCTGAACTAAAGGATTTAGCTTTAACATTTTCTTGACAGCAGCATTCAGATTGGTGGAGCTGAAGACAGACTTGCCTGCATTGCACTATAATTGACACCTGAGACCTGAAATTAATGGGGCAGCTCATAGTTCTGTGCCTTTTCAAAACATGATGTGACAAACAGGCCGCAGTTACTGTATTTTCAATCCAAAAAAAGCTAAAGCTGAACTGATTGATACGTGGTATATTTTGCATCCAGGAAAAATTCTGGAATGGTTTTATTTTATTATTTTATTATTTTATTATTTTATTATATTATTATTTTATTATTTTATTTTATTTTATTTTATTTTATTTTATTTTATTTTATTTTATTTTATTTTATTATTTTATTTTATTTTATTTTATTTTATTTTATTTTATTATTTTATTTTATTTTATTTTATTTTATTTTATTTTATTTTATTTTATTTTATTATTTTATTTTATTATTTTATTTTATTTTATTTTATTTTATTTTATTTTATTTTATTTATTTATTTTATTTTATTTTATTTTATTTTATTTTATTTTATTTATTTATTTTATTTTATTTTATTTTATTTTATTTTATTTTATTTTATTTTATTTTATTTTATTTTATTTTATTTTATTATTTTATTTTATTATTTTATTTTATTTTATTTTATTTTATTTTTTATTTTATTTTATTTTATTTTATTTTATTTGCTTATGGCTTCTCGCTCTCTCTTTCTCCTTTCCCATCCTCTCAAGCTTCTTTTTTTAAAAAAAATAATAATCAGTATCCAATAAGAGGTTAATCATTTTCACGGCTGACTAGTTTAATACCCAGATGATCCAAAATTTAGCTTTTTGTGCATTCAGAGGTGCATTTCATGACCGTTCAACAAAATTCATCAGCAGTTCATCAAAGCAGCTTAGGAGCAAAGCTCATTAGCACTTCAGTGGGAGTTAAGTATACGTGAACTCTTGAGAGCTAAGGATGAACTCAATCCATTGGGGTGACTTATGCCCCAAGTCAGTGCAAAAGCTGATAATAGCTGCATAATAAGGTGAATGTGCTGCGTGCAAGCTGTCTGGAACTTTAACCATAGAGAGAAAACTTGGATGTCAATAGATATGCTAATTTTATTTTAAAGTGCATTTGCTTGTATTTCAAGATACAGTTCTCAGGGAGGAAAGGAGATTAAAGTTGGATCTGAACAATTTCATAGGTTCAGGACCTTATTTATATCTTACAATGTTATTGATAGCTCACCTTTTTTATGAGGCAGACATAAAAGGCAGATTGGCACGCTGTATTAAGAACACGAAGCGCCCTACCATCTGCTTCAAAATACGCCTCTTCTCAGTTACATTATATTATTAAAATCTAGGAGAACTTAAAACATCACAAATAACTCCCTTCTTCTTGCTCAATTAGACAGCATTAATTTCAGCGGGGGGGGGGAGCCGTACAGATTTGATTTGACGTTGCTAAAAATGACCACTAGTTCACAAAGGGATGTACGTTTTCTCAGCTAATTGATTCTACTGACATTTTATTTTAAACATGCTGCTGTCCTAGTACAATCAATTATCCTCCACTTTCAAAGAAAATAATAATAAGAGGACCCATTTATTAAAGTATGAAGACGGTTCTGAAAAGGGATGGAATGCAGTTGTAACCATAGGAGAAAAGTCAAAGGAATAATCACAGAGCAATAATTTTGGAAGGACTGGCAGAAGAATAAAAAGAGGTGTCAGAATTCTTCAGCTTTATAAGTTCTTCTATTCTCCATCATCCAGTCAGAGCTGAAGAAGCTTCTTGGATGAGAAGCGAAATGTCTTCAAAGTCCAGTTGCTTTGGGACAACCATGACCTAGATGACTGAGAATCTCCATAGACATTCACAGATGGACCTGATCTTGTGTATCTGACAGTCATATCTTTATTAAGCCAAGTAAATTTTCTACTAATTCTCACCAGGCACTGTAATTAAAATCATAACTGGATTTCTGTACTGTATCTTGATATAAATTGCTTTTTGCCAGAAGATTTGTGAGATTCACAAGCTGGGGAATCTCAAAGAATAATTTTGTGCAAAAACTGTACTTCCATCGTGGAACTTTCCAGAATGCTATATTTTTCCTTTCAGCTTCTGCCCCATTTAGAACATCGTGGATCGTGTCCTGTTCCAGATTTATTTCCAGTAAATTACTACAATCCCCCCAAAATCTGGATCAGTAAAAACCAGAGCACACCATTCTTAGGTCTTTCTGGTAATGTCTGGCTGGAGAAATCTGGAAGTTGAAGTCCACTCAACTTAAATGTCTATAAAGATTCTCTGTCATCCAGGTCATAGTTATCCCAAAGGTGCTTTTTCAGGAGGCAATTGGACTTTCTTGTTTTTCTTTGAAGATGTTTCACTTCTCATCCAAGAAGCTTCTTCAACTCTTATCTTAAAGTTCCTAAGGTTGAGAAACACTGATCCACAACTGAAGGCAAATACTGTGTTTCCACGAAAGTAAGGCCAACACCAACAATAAGCCCTACCTTGATTTTGGGGAGTGGGCCTAATATAAGCCCTGCCCCCAAAATAAGCCCTAGTTTTGGGGAGAGGCACACAGTCAAAAATCAAGCTAGGGCCAGGGTGGGGATGTGGAGCTGCTCCATCTGCCCTGCACCCATTTACCTTGCAGCCAGGCCTCACCTTGCTGGCCCACTTCTTCTTCTGAGGCCTCTTCTGCAGCCAGGCCTGCATTTCTCAGTCACAGGGCTTTCCAGAAGGCCAAGAACCAAGCTATGGATTCAATCCGTAGCTCGGTTCTTCAAGACCTGTGCAGCCGAGGACCGAATTATGGATTGAATCCGTAGCTCGATACTCGGCTGCTTAGGCCTTCTGGAAAGGCCTGACTGCAAAATACAGACCCAAATGCAGCTGCAGAATTTTGGCCCCAGAAGAAGTGGACTGGTTAGGTGGGGCTGTCGGTGCTGGAGGTGAGATAAGGCCTACCCCCAAAATAAGACCTGGTGCCTCTTTTGCAGGCAAAAAAAAAAGACACAGTATATATGTCCCAGGATAATGTTGCAGGAGCCAATCTGGATCAGTCACCAGGACCAGAAGTTTAGTCTTCTGAGCTTCCAGATTCATGCTGGAATGAGAAATAATTTGTCTGTCACCAGAATGTGAGAGAGACACATTCTGGTGTGAGAGAAGTTCCCTGAGAATGGGGTCCAGCATAAATCCAAAAGCGCAGAACACTAAACCTCTGGTCCTGGTGACCGACCCAGATTGGATTCTGGAAGCACTAATCTAATTTAATCATACTTGACCTGAGCTTCAATCTTTCTCTTCTTTTTTATATTAGTAAGTGCAAAAAGGGAGAGAGAGAAAAGGTAATGAATTCCGACTCTCTTTGGTGCAATAGACTACAAAAATAACACAAGATCAACCTCTTACTTTATATTTCACAACATTCCACAGTCAATTTCACCATCTTGTTAACTCCATCACCTTTACTATCCTCTCTTCCACTGTGGGAATTAGCGTGTCTCTCCATCTCTGTGCACAGAAGATGAGTTTTATATTTAAGAATCTGATGAATTAAAGTTAAAAATCTGATCCCAGTATTTCTTGGCTTGATTACAAGTCCACCAGAAATGGTTTTAAAAAGTACCCTGTGGCTTCAAACTTGTCCTCAGACATCGTCTTCCTCATTTATCATTTAGCTATATCTTTTCAGTCACAATGGACCAAATCTTGTGAGCTTAATTTGGGTTTCAGGCCAAATTCTTCCATTTTGTTTTTAAAGCTATGTTTACCTTAAAAAACCCCATAAAACTATGCTAAAAAATCTCCTGCATTTATGCATCAATGTATCATTCATGAATCAGATGGAACACCAATTTACAAAACACACTTGGGTTAAGTGTGACCATCAAGAGGGCTTAGAGGTTTATCGTTCCTGCGGGCAGAAATTTCAAATGTTCTGTCCTAAATGTATGTAAAAACGTGAGATCAACTCAAGTTGCTTTCCAGAACTTTGCGGGCTAACTCACCCCAAATATTTTACTTTCATTGTCAGTGGTTTTGTGCCCCAAAGGAAAGTTGAGAGGAAAATTAATATATGCTATTATCTCTTGCATTCTTTAAGTACTTTAAGTACTTACAAGTACTTTAAGTACTTGTAAGAAAAGATAAGGAACGCGGTGGCTCAGTGGGTTAGGATGCTGAGCTTGTCGATCAGAAGATCGGCAGTTTGGCGGGTTGAATCCCGAGTGCCGCGTAACAGAGTGAGCGCCTGTTACTCGTCCCAGCTTCTGCCAACCTAGCAATTCGAAAGCATGTAAAAATGCAAGTAGAAAAATAGGGACCACTACGGTGGGAAGGTAACAGCGTTCCGTGCGCCTTTGGCGTCTAGTCATGCCGGCCACATGACCACGGAGACATCCTCGGACAAGCGCTGGCTCTTCGGCTTTGAAACGGAGATGAGCACCGGCCCCTAGAGTTGGAAACGACTAGCACGCATGTGCGGGGGAACCTTTACCTTTACCTTTACCTTTAGGAAAAGATATGAAAGGATCTGACTTCCTGCTCATTTCGTTTCCAATGTGCCTCAATGGGTTTTTCTTTGTTTGTTTGTTTTTTTCAGCGTATAAGCATTAATAGATTTTGTTTTTGGAGGTGTTTCATTTTGCAGTATATTTAAAGGTCACCATGCACTCTGAGAATACAAGAGAAATCCATTCCTCCTCATCTGTAAACAATCTTGCCTACTCTTGCCACAACTGCATGTAGTTATTTTGTCTTAACTTGCTTATAGGATTTCAAGATGTCAATGTTTTCATGCTTCTGTAGCAGAGTGGCCACTGAGGGTCACTTGGATTGCAGTGAGGTAGTAATGGAATACAATTGGACCCCTGGCTTCTCCTGGTTTATATTTAGAATATCTGTAAAATCCTTCCTTTTAAATGATCTTTCACCTCTAATTGATTGGAGAATAGGCATTCTTTGTGCGTGTATATTTCTGTTCTATTTCTAACTGATTATTCTTTATTTATTTTTTTATATTATCTCTGGATCATTTAGTTTTGTTGTGCACAGCATAGAATTTTAAGCTAAGGGGAATTAACAACTATAGTAAATCGACAAAGCTGAATACATATCGAAGATACACTAAAAGAAAATAAGCAAACTAAATAAAATCCCACATCCAGGATTGACACCGCACATCTGATAAAATGATGGGCAAAATCGTAATTAAAAAAAGATGACCTTAAAAGAATTGTGTCTTCTTATATCTATTGATATGTTTCCTCATGAAGAAAGTTCCAGATGATGTTTAGAACAAAAAATACATTTGGGTACATAGAAATGAAGATAAAATATGTCTTATGGACTTTTAGCCCAAAATAATAAAAAAGAGAATAATGTAATCCTATAGAGCGAGCGTAAACTATAAATATATTTATAACTGCTGTTAAGAGTTCAGAAGCCAATTTTTATATCTTCTTTCTCTGTCTTTTCTTGCCCCCTTTTCTTTTCTACTTATTCATCACTCTTCCTTTATTTATTTATTTTTATTTTTTTTATTATTACATTTATATCCCGCCCTTCTCCGAAGACTCAGGGCGGCTTACAAGCTTAGCAGTAATTTTTTTTATTATTTTTTTATTGTATTTACTTGGTAGAAAAGGTTGTTAATTAAAGTTAACTTCAAAAAAGAGATAAACAAGTCATGTTCACTTCCATATCATCTATATTTCTAACAGGTGATGGACACTGTTGTCTGTCTGTCTATATTAGCATGGCAGTTTGCATTTGTCTCTAATTATTGTGTCCCCATCAGTTTTAATTATGTCTTTTCGAATCCTATTGATTTTGAAAGAGTGAACTGAAATACATGCTTTGCTTTCTAAGTGATTATGATTAATGCACTCAAATTTGCTTAATTTGCATTTATTCACAAGCCATGATTGCAAGGTTTAAAAAGATGAAGAGGGGAATGCCAAAACAGTTATTTGTTTTTTTAAATAAATGGGCAAACTCTGGAAGCCCAAATGCAGCAGCCAACAATTATTTAAAGTCATTATTTTTTTAAAAAAAATCCATTTATATCCCGCCCTTCTCCGAAGACTCAGGGCGGCTTACAAGCTTAGCAGTAGCCTTCATTCTATGTATATGCCTGCTTATTAGGGCTTTCACACACACCCCCAAGCGGCATTATTACAAAGTCAGCTTATTGCCCCCAACAATCTGGGTCCTCATTTTACCTACCTCGGAAGGATGGAAGGCTGAGTCAACCTTGAGCCTGGTGGGACTCGAACCTGCACTAATTGCAGGCAGCTGGTGTTACTTAAGGAGGCATTAGCCCACTGCTCCACCAAGGCTGTTAATTTAATGTAAAGATCTCCAAAAATGTCTAATAGAAAATAATAGAAAATACCGTACAACCAAAGATGCATTTTAAAAAAAAACTATTCAGAAATAGGAGAATTAGTATTAAGATTCTAATCTAAGAAGAAGAAAAAATGATACAAATAGTATGATGATAGAAAATATGCAGGAGGCATGTGTGGGATTTTTCCCCGATTGATTTCATTAAATAAAAATCCATGCTTGTCTTCTTCCTCCATGTAAGTTCTGGGTTTCTACATGATTGCTGGTTGGGAAGTGTTTTGTTTTGGTTTTGTACGCCTGTCTAAGTACTCAGACAAATCAACCATCCACAGGCACATACAAATAAACAACATTTACATACCACTGAAGAGAAAATCAAAAGGCCCAAAAGGAAACAAAAAGATCAAAACACATCATCACTGGCCATGAACACCCAGATAAGCAGCATTTAACACCAAGCTTAACACTAGACCAACAATCAAGAAGCAAACAATACTCCAATCAAGGAACTACCAAATCAGATAAAGAACCTGACAGTAAACAATGGCCTAATCAAGGAATCACCATTGTACACTCCCACCAACGCTGACAGTGCAAGCCACTAGTATATAAAAATTACAGCTAACCCCACTCCTTTTTTGCACGGATGATGTTACCTGGTTTGGTAACGAAATGTCTGCAAGAAAACCACCAATGTCAGAGAGCACCAAGGATCCCACAGACTAAAATAAAGAGTCGAGAGGGCCAAGCTCCTTCATCAAGCTTGGGAGTGATTTAAAATTGAGATTTACCTAAAACATGTTCCACAGTGTAAAAAAGGACGAACTAAATTTGCAAAGAAGGCAGCGTAGCTTTCTAACAGAACTCTAGGAAGTCGGAAACATTCAGATGGCTTCCTTCAAAAAGTAGAAGCTCACCCATAATGAGCACAACAACAACAACAACAACAACCAAACAAGCTCACATGCACACCAAAACCAAACACCTACTGTCAAATTTTCCAGATTCTTATTGTCTAATATAATCCACAAAATAAATGCAGAAATTGTTGGTTAGTCATGTCTAGCCAGATGTGGGATATCTGGCAGCACATAAATCTTTATAAAAATAAATAAGGGAAGGGAAGGGAAGGGAAGGGAAGGGAAGGAAGGGAAGGGAAGGAAAGGAAAGGAAAGGAAGGAAAGGAAAGGAAAGGAAAGGAAAGGAAAGGAAAGGAAAGGGAAAGGAAAGGAAAGGAAAGGAAAGGAAAGGAAAGGAAAGGAAAGGGAAGGGAAGGGAAGGGAAAGGGAAGGGAAGGGAAGGGAAAGGAAAGGGAAGGGAAGGAAAGGAAAGGAAAGGAAAGGAAAGGAAAGGAAAGGAAAAGGAAAGGAAAGGAAAGGAATGGAAAGGAAAGGAAAGGAAAGGAAAGGGAAAGGGTAGGGAAGGGAAGGGAAGGATTAGGGAAGGGAAGGGAAAGGGATAGGCAGATAGGAAAGGAAA
>NC_138209.1:74572522-74740300 GCF_964194415.1 Vipera berus | reverse complement strand
AAAGGAAGGAAAGGAAAGGAAAGGAAAGGAAAGGAAAAGGAAAGGAAAGGAAAGGGAAGGGAAGGAGAAGGGAAGGGAAGGGAAGGGAAGGGAAGGGAAGGGAAGGAAAGGAAAGGAAAGGAAAGGAAAGGAAAGGAAAGGAAAGGGAAAGGGAAGGGAAGGGAAGGGAAGGGAAGGGAAGGGAAGGGAAGGGAAGGGAAGGGAAGGAAAGGAAATGAAGGAAAGGAAAGGGAAGGGAAGGGAAGGGAAGGAAAGGAAAGGAAGGAAAGGAAAGGAAAAAGGAAAGGAAAGGAAAGGAAAGAAAGGAAAGGAAAGGAAAGGAAAGGAAAGGAGAGGAGAGGAGAGGAGAGGAAAGGAAAGGAAAGGAAAGGGAAGGGAAGGGAAGGGAAGGAAGGAAGGAAGGAAAGGAAAGGAAAGGAAAGGAAAGGAAAGGAAAGGAAAGAAAGGAAAGAAAGGAAAGGGAAGGGAAGGAAGGAAAGGAAAGGAAAGGAAAGAAAGGAAAGGAAAGGAAAGGAAAGAAAGGAAAGGAAAGGAAAGGAAAGGAAAGGAAAGGAAAGGAAAGGAAGATAGAAGGAGAAGGGAAGGGAAGGGAAGGAGAGAGGGAGAGAGAAAGAGAGAGGAAGGAAGGAAATCTAATGCACATGAAACTTTATGATATAGAAAAAGAAATTTTTTAAAAAATCAAAGTCAGGATTTCTGAGGAGAATTTGTGATTGAGCATGATCGTATTTTACATCTTCATTTCCACAGAAAACATGACTGAATAGGGTGGGAAAGTAATACAGAGACTTATTTAGACAAGAAGTACAGACTAGGCCAGCTGGCACACTCTTTCAGGAAGAAATAAATGAGTCAGCATATTCCTTCATCGGCATTTTTCTTCTCTAGCGAAACCACCCGCCGGACGAAACAGAGGACCTGCAGCCCTGCTGGAACCAAATTACATTATTAAAGAGACAGATTTCTAAATTTGTGGCCTACTTAGGCTCTCCCCGCCCCACCCTTAGAAAGCAACTCTACCTTTCCGTGAGGAAAGTCTTGCTCTTGGTGAATGTATTTCAAGCAAAAGCATCATCCTTTTTAGCTGTCATGAAAACAGGTACAGTTTATCGCAGCTTAATTGCCAGTCACAACAAACAGGCTGACACTCTATTAATCCTCCAAGGTGATGTGCTAATAAATTCTACATGGCCTTGTAGTTTACGGGTTGGCTGTATTGAACATGACTTTTGAAATATTTGTGTAGAGTTTCCTAGCTGTATTCTCCTTTACCTCCTCCAACACTTTCTAGTACAATTTCTGAGCCTTAGACAAGAAGACCATCTGCTTTGCTTTGTGTTTGCTAGAGCTTTGAGAAAGAGCAACTTGTAAATCACTGTGCCTTTGAAGGTATGAAATATGGAGGAAAGGTATGTAGGTACATAACTGACTTGTCCATCTTGTGTCAGACTTTTCAAGCCACCATACACAAAGCCTTGTTAGCTAGGAAACTATAAAATTAAAATCCAAGCTAGATGTAGTTACTGGGATAGACAGATGATAGGTAGGTAGGTAGGTAGGTAGGTAGGTAGGTAGATAGATAGATAGATAGATAGATAGATAGATAGATAGATAGATAGATAGATAGATAGATAGATAGATAGATAGATAGATAGATAGATAGATAGATAGATAGATAGATAGATAGATAGATAGATAGATAAGACGATAGATAAATAATAGATATAGATAGATGATGGATGGATTAGATGGATAGATGGATAGATGGATAGATGGATAGATGGATAGATAGATAGATAGATAGATAGATAGATAGATAGATAGATAGATAGATAGATAGATAGATAGATAGATAGATAGACAGAAGATAGATGAAAGATGATATAGATAGATGGATAGATAGATAGATAGATAGATAGATAGATAGATAGATAGATAGATAGATAGACAGAAGATAGATGAAAGATGATATAGATAGATGTATAGATAGATAGATAGATAGATAGATAGATAGATAGATAGATAGATAGCAAATATATGATAGATAGATTATAGATATAGATAGATGATAGATGGATGGATAGATAGATAGATAGATAGATAGATAGATAGATAGATAGATAGAAGAGATGATAGATAAATAATAGATATACATAGATGATGGATGGATTAGATGGATAGATCGATAAAGATAGATAGATAGATAGATGATAGATAGAAAGAAAGAAAGAAAGACAGACAGACAGACAGACAGACAGAAGATAGATGAAAGATGAAAGATGATATAGATAGATGTATAGATAGATAGATAGATAAACAGACAGACAGACAGACAGACAGACAGATAGATAGATGGTACAGAACTGGAAGGGATCTTGGAGGTCTTCTAGTCCAACCCCCTGCTTGGGCAGGAAACCTTTTACCATTTCAGACAAATGGTTGTCCAATCTCTTGTTAAAAATGTCCAGTGTTGTAGCATTCACCACTTCTGGAGTTGATCCACTGCTCAATTGTTCTAAAAGTCAGGAAATTTCTCCTTAGTTCTACATTAGTTCTCCCCTTGATGAGTTCCCATCCATTGCTTCTTGTCCTGCATTCACGTGTTTGGAGAATAGGTTGACCCCCTTCTTTTTTGTGGCAGCCCCTCAAATATTGGAACACTGCTATCATGTCACCCCTAGTCTTCTTTGTCATTAAAAAAGACACACCCAGTTCTTGCAACCATATATTAAAGGCTCACGATGTCACTAAAAAGCCCATCGGAAGTTTAACTGCACGTAAGAACTTTGATTTTTCCCAAAGTAACTTTTCCAAACTGATAAGGAACAGAAAGCCTTTAGCAGTGAAAACCACCAATGCACAGATCATCTCTAATATGGTGTTGGAGCAATCTAAAAAGTAAAGGGCAAAAGGATCAACTTGAATTAGATTGGATCCTTTTACACTTCATCCATTGAAAGTAATCTTTTACGCTCCAATGTGTAAGGCACATTTAGTAGATAGATAGATAGATAGATAGATAGATAGATAGATAGATAGATAGATAGATAGATAGATAGATAGATAGATAGAAATGGGTAGCTAGAGTTTTTGTCCTTAGGTTGATGGCACAGTTTTCCACAGGTACCCCTACATGAAGTTACACAGAAACAAAATCCACACGTAGGCATGAGTGTGCACACACACAGAGAGAGATACCCCACTACTATGGCTGCCTGGTTTGGTTCAGCAACCAAACAGGACAGAGACAGATTCGGAAGAATAGTTAGGATGGCAGAAAAAACAACAACAATTGCAACCAGCCTTCCTTCCTTAGAAGACCAGTGTATTCCATGGATCAGTAGGGCTGAGAAAATATTTACAGATGCCTCATATCCCGGACATAAATTGTTTCAACTCCTCCCCTCAGGACGCCACTATAGGGCATTGCATGCCAAAACAACTAGACACAAAGCCAATTGTGTCCCTCATGCCATCCCTCTGCTGACCACTTCATTCACACAATACTGTTTTCTGTCTAAATATATTTGCCCATATAATACAACTGTATTACTATTATGCTTCTCATCTTCTCTATTAATCCCTATTATTGGTAACATATGATGATTTTTATTTATTTGTTGCTTTGCATGTACTTGTGCTTCTGCACAGGAGTCAAATTCCTTGTATGCCTAATCACACTTGGCCAAATAAAGATATCCTATCCTATCCTATCCTATCCTATCCTATCCTATCCTATCCTATCCTATCCTATCCTATCCTATCCTATCCTATCCTATCCTATCCTATCCTATCCTATCCTATCCTATCCTATCCTATCCTATCCATCTTATTCTATTCTGTTCTGTTCTGTTCCCATTCACTCTTCTCTTCTCTTCTCTTCTCTTCTCTTCTCTTCTCTTCTCTTCTCTTCTCTTCTCTTCTCTTCTCTCCTCTCCTCTCCTCTCCTCTCCTCTCCTCTCCTCTCCTCTCCTCTCCTCTCCTCTCCTCTCCTCTCCTCTCCTCTTCTCTTCTCTTCTCTTCTCTTCTCTTCTCTTCTCTTCTCTTCTCTTCTCTTCTCTTATCTTCTCTTCTCTTCTCTTCTCTTCTCTGTTCCATGAGCCATGGTGGCACAGTGATTAGAATGCAGTACTTTAGGCTACTTCTGCTGACTGCCAGCTTGCCAGCAGTTCAGCATTTCGATTCTCACTGGCTCAAAGTTGACTCATCCTTCCATCCTTCCGAGGTCGGTAAAATGAGGATCCAGATTGTCGGGGGGACAATATGCTGACCCCCATAAACTGCTTAGGGAGGTCTGTAAAGCACCGTGAAGCGATGCATAAGGCTAAGTTCTATTGCTAGTGCCCTTGCTCTTCCATTCCACATGGAATATAAAATGGAACTTATTCTAAATAAAGGCTAGATATCCGGGATCAAATAATGCATTATGTGATTCAGAACATCAGTATCTTTGTTTTTGTCTTGGTCTTAGAATGAGTCACAGGATATGAATAAGTTATTAGGGTTATGTAGCTGTTTGGATGACAGCCAAGACGTGGTACATACACTAAAGATTCATATTTTTAAAAAAGGATATTAAGACAGCTTGGCTTCAGCCCAGATGCTTAATGAAACTTTTGTTTCTGTTTTTGGGAAGGATTAGAGCATTAAACAACAGTGTGGTTAATCTAAATGAGAATCAGTTTTTGCTTAAAAGAAGCAGGTGGAAATTATTTTCACACAGCTGGCAATAAAGAACAGATATTAAAAAAACGATACACGGAGCCAATAATATGTGAGGGGTTGTTGTTTTTTCCCCCTTTCTTTATTCTACTTATCAAGGTGAAGTGATGGTTGTGCAGGCAACAACCACATCAACATTGAGGCAAGACCTGTGCTTGTCAGTGAAAGATAGAAGGGTCAGACTAAATCTAGTCCTTGCAATGTTGGAAGATTTTACGAATATTTGCCTTCTGCAATCGGCATTCATGGTCATTTGCAATTATTATTATTTTTTTTATTACATAGAATGCTTCGATCAGCTTACAAGTTTGTAACACCTGGGATATATTCAAGGTGCTGGTGATGACCTATAAAGCCCTAAATGGCATGGGTTTGGATTATTTTAGATCTTAAATTTTAAAAATTTTAAATTTTAGAATGTGTTTTATTGTTTAGAGCTATTTGGTTTAATTTCATTTTAATTTTTGTATGTTATGTGTTGTTCATAGTGTTTTAATTGCCCTGTACACCGCCCCGAGTCCCTTGGGAGAGGGGCGGTATATAAATCCAAATAAATAAATAAATAAATAAATATTTACGGGAGTACCTTTTGCCGGCGTCAACTTCCCATCGTCCTGTGCGCTCCCACAGAGAGGGCCTCCTCAGGGTGCCGTCAGTCAGGGAATGCCGACTGGCGGCCCCCAGGGGGAGGTCCTTCTCTGTGGGCGCCCCGGAGCTATGGAATCAGCTTCCGGTTGAGCTCCAGATGGCTCCCGACCTTTGCTCGTTTCACCGCAACTGAAGACTTGGCTATTTGAACTTGCCGGCCTGGACTGAGGGACTGGGATTTTAAATGTTAAATTTTAAATTTTACATTTTAGAATGTGTTTTATTGTTTAGGGCTACTTGTTTAATTTATTTTATTTTTTGTATATTATGTGTTGTGTATAGTGTTTTAATTGCCCTGTACACCGCCCCGAGTCCTTCGGGAGAGGGGCGGTATACAAATCCAAATAATAAATAAATAAATAAATAAATAATATAGTATGTCTGTCTGTCTGATGTCTGTCTCTGTCTGTCAATCTGTCAATCATGGGTCTGGAACTTCATCAAATCTGCCTTGTTTAATACACGTCTCCTTCCCAAAGGTGTTCTTTTTTTCTGAGCAATTTATTAAGGCAGAGGATTATTAAATCTAAGCAACATCCCAATACTTCCTTTCAAGAGCTTCCAGACCTTAGAGCAGACATGTCAAACACAAGGCCCGGGGGCCGGATCTGGCCCACGAAGTGGTTTCATGCGGCCCGCGAAGCCATCCTGGAAACAAGTGAGGGAACGGCCCCCACTGCCTTGGCCCTGGCCCAGAGACCCTCCTTCTGCCAGAGACCCTCAGATCTGTCCCACTCCTGCCCAGGCCCCCATAGGCATCCTTGATGCGAATGATGTAGAGCTGGCCATGCCCACCTAGTAGGCCATACGCACTCTAGCCACGCCCACCCAGTAGGCCACGCCTACCCTGGCCACACCCACCTGGCCCCCTGAGGGCAACCGCAATGCTGATGCGGCCCTCAATGAAATTGAGTTTGACACCCCTGCCTTAGAGGAACAAGACTTTTTATTATCCCAAGGGCAAAATGTACAAGATGCAAATTTAATAAAATTCTTACAGTTGGTCCCACGGTCAGCCAGAGGTTTAGATTGAATTTGGCAGGCTTGTCCACAGATCGAGTCCTTCCCAAGGACCTGAGATAAGCAGATGTTGTGGTTTGATGGTGTGAAAGATATTGTCACACTGTATTGTAAGCGGACTTTGGTAAACAGTCATGCACTCATTGGCCCTAAGAACATTGAAAGTATAACAGCAGCTGTTTTGAATAAGTTGGCCTCCGTCCTCACTAGAATATCTCTCTCTCTCTCTCCTATCTATCTATCTATCTGTCTGTCTGTCTGTCTGTCTGTCTGTTTTGTTCATTTGTCTTTTATCTATCTATCTGTCTGTCTATCTGTCTGTCTATTTGTATTATTTATCTGTTTGTGTCTATCATCTATCTATCTGTCTATTTTTATTATTTATCTGTTTGTGTCTATCATCTATCTATCTATCTATCTATCTATCTATCTATCTGTCTGTCTGTTTATTTGTATTATTTATCTGTTTGTGTCTATCATCTATCTATCTGTCTGTCTGTCTGTCCGTCCGTCCATCCATCTGTATTGTTCATTTGTCTATCATCTATCTATCTGTCTGTCTATTTGTATTATTTATCTGTTTGTGTCTATCATCTACTGTATCTATCTATCTATCTATCTATCTATCTATCTATCTATCTTCATTCACTAGCTTCCTTAAGCTGTTTAAGCTTTATGCAAATGCATATTTCCTTCCCCCCCCCTTTCTTACTGGGGCATTCAGCCGACACCATGGTATACTTGCTTTGATACCCTTAATTATAACAAGCTCCTATATCCTTTCCAGTCTGGCAAGTATAGTGAGAGTATTTTTATGAGATCAGTTAAACAGTCCATTTCAGTTGAGTCTTGATGTCTTAGATTAGTCATCCCATAGACTTTAATCAGATACACAGCAGATTATAATGATATTCTTTATAATTTGTGTACGTTTTAAAGAGCCTGGTGGTCTAGTAGACCTCCGGGTTTTTTTTTATTTATTTATTTATTTATTTATTGATTGATTGATTGATTGATTGATTGATTGATTGATTGTAGCTTAGGGATAGCAGGGATTTTGTAGAAGGGGTTTCCACATAAAATAATGCTGCCTTTGCACCAGAAATCTATTGAATTTTATAATTACGTCATTCACTGCCAAGCTGGTTCTCCGTATAGGTTCTGGGTTTGCTGAAAAATGGAGCATAAGAAAAAGGGAAAACCCACCCCGGGTTATGGATTTAAACAGCTGTGTGTGGCATGCAAGAGCAAAGAGATCTGTTTTAAAACATTTTTGCACTGTTCTCCTTAAGCTTTGCAGTCCTTGTAATCTGCTGGATTTTTATATAGAATACAGGGTTTCTGCTTTTTTTTTTAAAGTTGCATGATCTTGAAATTTTGGGATTTTTTAATTGGGGTTTCTTATGTTCTTAAGGGACGCGGTGGCTCAGTGGGTTAGGACGCTGAGCTTGTCGATCAGAAGGTCGGCAGTTTGGCGGGTCGAATCCCGAGTGCCGCGTAACAGAGTGAGCGCCTGTTACTCGTCCCAGCTTCTGCCAACCTAGCAGTTCGAAAGCACGTAAAAATGCAAGTAGAAAAATAGGGACCACTCCGGTGGGAAGGTAACAGCGTTCCGTGCGCCTTTGGTGTCCAGTCATGCCGGCCACATAACCACGGAGACGTCCTTGGACAAGCGCTGGCTCTTCGGCTTTGAAACGGAGATGAGCACCGGCCCCTAGAGTCGGAAACGACTAGCACGCATGTGCGGGGGAACTTTTACCTTTACCTATGTTCATTTTACGTAGATGTAAAAGTCAGGTCTGCTGTACCTCCCTCCTCTTTTGTGGAGGGAGGGGCTTTTTCTTTTTTCTTTTCCCAAGCTGCTTTCCAGGTTGCCTCTGTTCCCTGATCTGCACTTTTATTAGTTCTAGTTACCTTACCATTTTGATAGCTTTATGAAGACTCAGGTCTTCTGCGGGCTGAATCCTCTAAGACAAGCCAAATTGCCTCTAATTCTCTGCCTTTAAGATCGTCTTCCATTTTCTCAGCAAAACCACAATATCCTGTAAGCTCATAAATGTCTCTAATGAATGACTCAATATTTCATCAAATAACAATCTTATTTGCTAAAGAAAAAACAAACAAACAAACAGACTGTCTCGTAGAACCAGTGCTTTTTTTGTAAAAGAAAAAGGTGTCGGAACTCACACATGTCATACAACCCGCTTTGCCTACGCTACAAAGTTCCATCCCAAAAAGGTGTCGGAACTCCGTTCTGAGCGTTCTATGACAAAAAAAGCCCTGCGTAGAACACATTCCTTTTCCGAATGAAATGAGCCTTGGATTTAGCCAAACACTCCATTCTTTTTTTTAAATCTCTCTCTCTCTCTCTCTTATGATTCTTTTCTTCACAATAAAAGGTTTATACAGATACAAGTGACTTTCCCATAGAACAGAGAAGATAAATTCGTAACTGTTTCTCTTGAAACTACCTGTAGCAAACAATATATATATTGTGGTTTTGTGTCCTCCATGTCTTGTGTTCATTGACCACACCCATCTTCTGGGAATGAAAAGAGTAATGCTGAAGGCACAGGGTGTAGAGGTCAACGGGAGAGAGAAAGGAAGTTGAGTTGGATTCACATAGATGTTGCAGTTGAATCCATCCCCTTTAAGTCAAAAAGTAAATCTCTTTTTCTAAGTACAATGCTATTCTATAAATGTTTGACATTATTGCTTTTGATTGTTTCCAATAGCTGAGAATTAAATTCTAGAAACAGGCACAAGGGCAAATGGTTGACGCTCTAACATCTTTATGATCCAATACAATTCAAGCTGATACCAGAAAACTATGGCAAATAATCACCTAATCATTTCTTGATGTTTTCTCCTTCTTGCCGTTGCTGTTGTTGCCATTGTCGTTGTTTTTATAGCTTCCATTTGCAGTAGAAATCTAAAGGTTAAACCTCTTCAAATTTCATTTGAGACAGACCGTAATGATTATCCTGATCTATGTATGCTATTAATGATGTTGGAGGAGAAATATTCTTCATCAAGACTGCATGCTAATTTTTCCAGTTTTGTAAAACCGTGATTTATTTTATTTCAATTTAGACTTCTAACATTATCTGGCTGTGATATTGTTTCTGTTTGATCCATTTTTAGGTAGATTTGTTAAGATAAACAGAATAATGTGTCCTAACTGTGCTGCTTGGTAATATATGTATATATTTAACTGATGTATTCCAGAGCCTCCTTGCTACCAAAGACTATATAAAACCTTTTTTAAAGATTCTTTCTCTATCTCCCCTTACAATCACCCCCCTCTCTTTTCATGAAAGAAAACTCTTTCCCCAGTTCCTCTTCTCAATATCTTAATATCTGTTACAGAATTTCCACTGGGAGGCGTTGGAATTTTTTTTTTAAAGAAGAGCTTTGCAAGGACATTTTAACAGCTGCAATTCATCCTAAAATATTGATGTATTTTTTTAGACCAGCTTTTCATTTTCTCATTTATTTTTATTTTTTCATCTTGCAGTATGATTATAAATGTAGTTCTTAATATTTTGGTAATATTGACCCCTAAATATTTTAAAGGTTTATATGCTATTAGAATTCTTAAGTCTCCAGATGCCTCCTTTGAATTTTAGGAGGGATATATGTGATTTGATAACCCTGACATCTTTGCAAATTCTTCAAACTTCTTAACATAGTTTACTGAATAGAAAACATACAACAGAGGACCAAGCCACCTATGAATAAACTTTAAAGATTTGTCTTATTGATTAATTGTGTCGCATAGATGTGATCATTATTTAAATGTGTGTGTGTGTGTGTGTGTGTGTGTGTGTGTGTGTGTGTGTGTGTGTATTAAAAGTAAAGGTTCCCCTGCACATGCGTGCTAGTTGTTTCCAACTCTAGGAGCCGGTGCTCATCTCCATTTCAAAGCCGAAGAGCCAGCGCTTGTCCGAGGACGTCTCCGTGGTCATGTGGCCGGCATGACTAGACACCAAAGGTGCACGGAACACTGTTACCTTCCCACCGTAGTGGTTCCTATTTTTCTACTTGCATTTTTACGTGCTTTCAAACTGCTAGGTTGGCAGAAACTGGGATGAGTAACAGGCGCTCACTCTGTTATGCGCCACTCGGGATTCAACCTGCCAAACTGCCGACCTTCTGATTGACAAGCTCAGCGTCCTAACCCACTGAGCCACCAGCGTCCCATATATATATATATATATTTAGTGAGGCTGAAATGAACATTTCGAACTTCTTATGTTCTCATTAGTCAGTCATACCCTTTTTATCTAAGATTCGAACCTGGGCTGATTATATATTAGGCAGTTGCTTTAATTAGCAATGCATATTCAAATGACTTGACAAATATTATATATATATAATATATAATATTTGTCAAGTCATTTGAATATGCATTGCTAATTAAAGCAAGGCGTGTGTGTGTGTGTGTGTGTATGTATATGCTATTGCCAGTAGTTCTACAGACAGATTATAATAAAGATTATTTAGTCCTGTTCAGTGCCTTGTGCATTTGAATTGTTGATACCACAACAATTCAGTACTAGAAAGAGTACTGAGAAGAGCAACAAAGATGATTAGGGGACTGGAGGCTAAAACATCATGAGTGACATCATGAACCTTAAACCTACAATTGCAGGAATTGGGTATGTCTAGTTTAATCAAAAGAAGGACTAGGGGTGACATGCTAGTAGTGTTCTAACATCTAAAGGGCTTGCCACATAGAAGAGGGAGTCAAGCTATTCTCCAAAGCGCCTGAAGGCAGGACAAGAAGCAACAGATGGAAACTAATCAAGGAGAGAAATTACCTAGAACTAAGAAGAAATTTCCTGTCAGAACAATTAATCAGTGGAAGGGCTTGCCTATGGCGGCTCCATCATTAGAGCTTTTTAAGAAGAGATTGGACAAGCATTTGTCTGAAAAGGTATAGAGTTTTCTACTTGAACAGGGATTGGACTAGAAGAACTTACTTCCAACTCTGTTATTCTGTTCTGTTAATAGAACATGAATCATAACTATCAGTAAGTTGATATTGGACCTAAACTGACCAATGGCCTCACCAAATAGTCTCATAAAATTGCCACACAGGAGCAAAAAGAGTGTTGGATATTGAGGCATCCCATATAAGACAGGTGCCTGACCTGTACACTTCCATTCTGTCACCACTCAGTCCAACATCAGAAAAGGAGAAGCACAAGAACCTACTTTTTCCAACAACAATCCCATAGACCAGGGGTGTCAAACTGCCAGCCTGTGGGCCAGTTGTGTCATGCCAAAACCGCACCCACCCTATTGCCGGCAATGGGGAAAAACAATCACCATATGTCACGACACATCACATGACATTGCAAGTTTGACACCCCTGCCATAGAGGTGTTCTGAACCAGCCTGCTACCGGCCTTGCAATAAGGCAAACCCCTGTTCAAACAGTAGAGACTGGAGAGCGTCTGAGGCTGAAAAGCGTCTGCCAAGATTTATTACACAAACAACAGAACAAGAAACAAAAACACTGGAACTTGAATCCTCAAATGGAAGGGTTGCTTTCAGCAACCAGCCCCTCCCCAAACACTCCTTTTATTTAGAGTTCAGGGCGTGGTCTCCCTGTGCCTCCTCCCGAGGAGTCCCACAGCCTTTCTCTGCTTGGTCCTGCTCGACTGCCTCCTGCGTCGGGCGTCCTTGAACAGGGCCAGCTGTGGGTCATCATCCTCCGCACTATCAGGCTCACGCAGCTGAGAAGAGGGCCCCGGCTGGGGGCTCTGCGAAGCCTCCAAGCCATCATCAACCAGTTCGTCTTCCACACCCTCCTCCTCCCCCTCATCTGAGTCATCCGAGACATCTGAGCCGGCTGCCGGACCCACAGGCTGGCCCTGAGTCACAACAAGAGGTTCCAGAAGGATGCCATAGCTTATGCTATCCAAAGCTGCAAAGAGATCAGAATGGTTGACCTAACCCCGCCCGAATGCCATCTCAGTAATCTACCCCATTGTGAAACCCAGCTGAAACCCAGCTTCTCAACAAAGCAAATTGGATACTAGACAAAAATAGTTTAGAACATTCAAATCCATCAAGACTCTTTGAGAAAGGATGTGCCATCACTTCCTTCAAGTCATGTGATGACCCTCAAAAAAAAATAGATACTCCCCTCATGGACTCAGCTGCACATTGCTCGTCAGACAGCCTTCACAAGCCAGGAGGACCATAGATCCAATATAGAGGTGGCAGGTTAATCAAATGGAGAATCTTGGGAGTTTTCTTTTAGATCAGGGGTGTCAAAGTCGCAACGTCACGTGACGTATCGTGACTTTTTTTTCCATTGGCGGCAATGGAGTGGGTGCAGTTTCTCCATGATGCATCTGGCCCATTGGCCAGAAGTTTGACATCCCTGCCTTAGATCCTACTGGTCCTTTGCAGTTTCCTGTATATAATATAACTCTTTCAAAAGAGAAATTAGTTTGTAATATTTTGGACTACTCCTTGTAACGTGAATTAAACCACCATGTGAAGAAAGGAATCACCTGATAGTCATGTTACCCCTTTCCAATGTAGAGTGATGGACCAGTGGAACTAGAGCTAAAGAACCAATACATTTTTCAGCTAAGTTCCTTGTGAACCAGGACTTCAAGTTGGTTGATATTTCAATGATTTGTGGATTTTTTTTTAAAAAAGAGTTTGAACTGAGAACCAAACTAACCATTAAAAGGAGATGTGAGAAGTCTTGAATACCTACTTCCTCACCCTGTACATACCGGAAAATTGAGAGTTTCTTTTAAAAAAGGGTTCAATAGATATTGTCACATGGTTGACAGACTGAAGACATTTTCAAAGGTTTACAGTATTTGAGCAGCTTCACTTGAATGAGTGCAACATGTTTTTTTTTTAAAAAAAAATGCCAACAATTAATTCCTTTAATCAGGAATGGTAGTTTGTACACAAAAGGGAATGACGTTCCTTTTCTGGATGTGTTCAGTCTAACATATCTGATTAATAAGCGTTTACTGGCATTAAGAACTGTGGTGCCATTTTGGTGTTGATATAATCAAATTAATTTGGAAGCTCCACCATGCAAGTCCTATCTCAGTGTAAGAGGCAAGTTTTATTGTCCTGTCAGTCTGTAAGAACAGAACAAAAAACATTTTAATTTGTGAATTCAGTGACTCAGACATGAAGATAAGGCTAGTTGCAAAGCACTTGGAGGTGATTTGAGTGTTTTTTTTTTGACTTGTAATATATTCTGTATATACTGTTTTATGCAATAAGAGTTACGGGGCAAACTGTCAATTGCTAACACTTTTATATCTTGAGCTTGTTGTATGAATAGGATGAAGCCTAAGAACAGTGTTTATTAAACACGAGAAAAGTGCCCACAGGCCTATATAGCCAAAAAGGGTTTGCTGTTGCCCTAACTATTTTCAGGAACAGTAAGCATGTTCAGTTTATCAAATAGATCAGACAGTTCTGATGTGCAACTGAGATCTCAAATGAAAATTAACTCAAGTTCCCCTCCCATTATATTCAGGAATATAAAGAGAGAGGCAATTTAACTCTGATTACACAAGACGAGGATGGTGGTTTTAGAAAACAAAATCAAATTTTCAATCAAATAGTATTGTTTTCCATGAATGCATCTGAAATATTCACTAAAAATCTCTCCGAAATGGATTTGGAAGATAACTATCAACTTTGAGAATTTCTTCTTTTCATTTTTTTTTTTAGTTTTGGACATTGCTCTGTCAATAAAAAAAAAATCTGACAAGGGACCCGTCCGTTTGGTTTTACAATTTGCATTAATCTTTCCTCCGAGAGGTATTTAGGAGTCTGTACAGGTATTTCATTTTTTCCACAGCTGTTTTTCTTCAGGAAGTGCAAGGGAATGTAAATTCTGCATCCTGTTTTGGCTGCCACGATGTAAAAAAAGATGTTGAGACTCTGGAAAGAGTGAAGAGAAGAGCAATAAAGATGATTAGGGGACTGGAGGCTAAAACATATGAAGAACAGTTGCAGGAATTGGGTATCTCTAGTTTAATGAAGAGAAGGACGAGGGGTGACATAATAGCCATGTTACAATATGTAAGGGTCTGCCACAAAGAAGAGGGAGTCAAGCTATTCTCCAAAGCACCTGAAGGCAGGACAAGAACCAATGGATGGACACTAATCAAGGAGAGAAGCAACCTAGAACTAAGGAGAAATTTCCTGACAGTTAGAACAATTAATCAGTGGAACAACTCCAGAAGTTGTAAATGCTTCAACACTGGGAGATTTTATGAAGAGATTGGACAACCATTTGTCTGAAGTGGTATATGGTTTCCTGCCTGAACACAGAGTTGAAGATCTCCAAGGTTATTGGAGTTATTCTGTTCTGTTCTGTTCTCTGTTCTGTTCATGTTGAAACAACTCTTGATTGTGAGTCTTCAGACACCACCCTCAGACAATTAAGCCTTTTGTTTTAGCTTTTCTCACTATATACATTACTGAAACACCACTGGCTGAAGAAGAAATAAAAAAAATATTGAAGGCAGAAAATGAGAAAAGCAGCAAGGAAAACAAAACAATTAAGGTTCTTCTCACAAGGACATTCTTCACAAAACTACAAAATGGCTGGCAATGAGGAAGTGAGACTGGCTTCCCTTGAAAGAAAATCCCAAAGCCAAACTATGTTCATGGAAGGTCTACTTTAGAACTAGCCTAATGGATTACAAATGACTTTCAAAGATCTTCTGCATAGCCAGACTTATATGAGAGTAGGCAGCCTCTTAAATAAAGCCTTCAAGCCATCGAATTCAATTCCTCCCATCAACATCTCTAATTAAGCAACGTATTCTGAGAAACAAAGTTTATTGGAGCTAGTCAAGTCAATGTGAACAATGTTTGTGTTTTCCATTCTGCAACCAAGTACACAACTGTTGGGATTCAGTGTCAGCCTGTGCTCCCAGCAGCTGAGTCCGATGAATCTGAGGAGGAGGAGGAGGGATTTGAAGAGCCTTCGGTGTCAGAGGGTGGGTCTGATGCACTGCAGTACTCTCAGCCTGGCCCCTCCAGTCGTGTTCCTCATGAGGCTCAGCTGTGTGAGGAGGAGGGGTCGGACACAGAGGAGTCACAGCCGAATCTGTTCAGAGACGCTAGAAGCAGAAGGCAATCCAGCAAAGCAGACCAGAGAAAATCTATGAGGCAACTCAGTGAAAGGAGGAGAAGACAGTGAGAAGCCAGGCCTTGGGACAGATAATAAAAGGGGAAGGTTTGGGCGGGGCTGGTTGCTGAAGGCAACCATTCGGAGACATTCACAGAGAATCCTGGTCTGTTCTTGCTAATCTGTTTGACTCTTGTTTGACACTTGTTGGATGTTTTGAATCATGTATTTTTGGTTGAAGAAAATATTCTGCTGCTTTTTTGTTTGAAAGACTTCATTATTTGGAACTGTAAATAAATTTGGGTTGGGTTTTTCCCAGCCTATTGATTGTTAAAAGGATAAAGGGGTTGTCCCTGACACACAAACAGGGCTGGTCGTAGGCTGGAACAGAACAACAACAGCCGTCTGGTTTAGGCTATCCTGCTCGATGACGTCTCTCCTAATTATGTTATTCTACGTTGTTTCAAATGCTAGCAGGAAGGTAGAAGATCAGCTTTCAAGATGCACTGTCCTAGTGTCCCAAAGCTGCCTTTTTTTTCCACGAGGCCACGGGACTTTTTTTTTTCTTTGAAGACTTTGAAGCTTCTTGGATAAGAAGCAGAACATCTTGAAAGAAAACCAAGAAAGTCCAGTTGCCTTAAAGAAACAACAGCTTCGGTTTAGGTGGGAGATACCAGTGGGGATTGTGGCGAATTATTTTGGAGAAAGATATTGTCTTAATACAGTAGAGAAGGCACATGATTTTTATTCTAATGTATTGAAAGCAGGCTTACCGTCATCCTCAGAAGAAAAAACAGGAAAGGAAGAAGGAGAGCGACAGTTACAAGAAATAGCTTCGGAGGCTGTGCAATCCTTGGCTTTATTTAAAGATCTTAAGATTCAAAGAATGACGCGGGCTGCATTTAGATTTAAGGAATAATAATAATAATAACAGTAGAGATTAATGGAGGACTTTGATAGAAATAAGATTTAGAAATGGAACTTGTTAAGATTGTAGGATAATTAAGATCTAATAATGGTGGATATTTGGGGATGGTATTTACAGTAGATCTTAAAAATTAGTATGTATGTATTTAAATTGTTAGTCTAAATCTTGAAGATGTGGTTGTGATGATGTTAAAAGTTAACGTAATTTAGTGGAATATGTAAGATCTTTAAGAAAAAGATATTTATAATTAATAACTATAGTAGAATTTTTGGTACTGTTATATTGGAAGAAGGTTGATTTGTTTATTATAGAAGAATGGATTTTGAAAGTTTTGAATTAGATAGAAATGGTAGAATTTGGAATATGTGAAGAATATTTCTAATGGAGATATATTATGATGTTTAAGGAGAGTTAAAGCGCGACTGGATTTAAAGTGTAATTATAGTTAGTTAGTATATTTTAGATTAAGATTGTGAAAATAATACCCTGTATTCTGCTTTGGGAAGTCGGGGGGGGCAGGGGGAGGTAGAGGTATTGGGTGGGTTAGGGTATGGGTTAGGGGTAGGGGGGGATGGGGTTTATGTTCAAAAACGTACTTTAAATCTTTTTAATAAAAAAAAAGTCCAGTTGCCTCCTGAAAAAAAGCATCTTTGGGACAACCATGACCTGGATGGCTGAGAATCTCCATAGACATATATCTACACACAGAGCTGAAGAAGCGTCTTGGATGAGAAGGAAAATGTCTTCAAAGAAAAACAAGGAAGTCCAGTTGCCTCGTGAAAAAAGCACCTTTGGGATAACCATGACCTGGATGGCTGCAAATCTGCATAGACACGGTCCTAGTGGTCTCTAGAAGCAACCAAGTGAAGAGTCTGAGTTTCACGTTAGATAACACCCAGGGGAAGGGCCTTCTCTGTGGGTGCGCCTGCCCTCTGGAACCAGCTGAGGTTCAAGGTTTTGGTTATGATCTTCAAGTCCTTACATGGCATGGGTCCGGGGTACCTCGAGGACCACCTGCTGCCGGCTGTTCTGTACCAGCCTGCTACCGGCCTTGCAGAAAGGCAACCCCTGTACAAACAGCAGAGGCTGGAAAGCGTCTGAGGCTGGAAAACGTCTGCCAAGTTTATTACACAAACAAACAACAAAACATGAAACAAGATACCGGAGCTTTGATCCTCAAACGGAGCGGTTGCTTTCAGCAACCAGCCCTTCCCCAAACACTCCCTTTATTAGAGTTCAGGGCGTGGCCTCCCTGTGCCTCCTTCCGAGAAGTCCCACAGCCTTTCTCTGCTTGCTCCTGCTTGACTGCCTCCTGCGTCGGGCGTCCTTGAACAGGGCCAGCTGTGGGTCATCATCATCCGCACTGTCGGGCTCGCGCAGCTGAGTCTCCACCAAGTAAGAGGGCCCTGGCTGGGGGCTCTGCGAAGCCTCCAAGCCATCATCAGCAAGTTCGTCTTCAACACCCTCCTCCTCCCCCTCCTCTGAGTCATCCGAGTCATCCGACCCGGCTGCCGGACCCACAGGCTGACCCTGAATCACAACACCGGCGTCAACTCCCCTCCGCCCTGTGCGTGCCCACAGAGAGGGCCTCCTCAGGGTGCCTCCGGTCAGGGAATGTCGACTGGTGGCCCCCAGGGGGAGGGCCTTCTCTGTGGGCGCTCCGGCGTTATGGAACCAACTGCCGGTTGAGCTCCAGATGGCATCAGACCTTCGCTCCTTCCGGCGCGGTCTGAAGACCCACTTATTTGAACTAGCTGGCCTGGCCTGATGGGGAACGTTAGGGTTTTAATGGGTCTTTTATTGCTTTTATTGTTATTGTAATTTTTAATTGGGCATTTGTTTAATTCCTTTTTAATTTTTGTATTGTTATTTATATATGCCCTGTTAACCGCCCTGAGTCCTTTGGGAGAAGCGCGGTATACAAATTTAATAAAAGTAAAGTAAAGTAAAGCTGCCCGTGGAGCTCAGGACCGCCCCCGACCTTCACACATTTCGCCGGGACCTGAAGACCTGGCTCTTTGAGCTCTCCGGCCCAGGCTGAGAATTTTTAACTGGGGTTTTTAATTTTAGGGATGATTTAATCTTTTTTTTTAAATTTGTTTTTAACTTTTGTACTGGTTGTTTTAAATACTCTGTAAACCGCCCTGAGTCCTTCAGGAAAGGGCGGTATATAAATTTAATAAAATAAAATAAAATAAATAAAACATAATTTTGCAATGTGGCGGTTGTTATTTTGCCGGTGGTGTGAGCATAGATGCTAAATCTTGCTTAAATATTAATCCAGCCCAGCAATGCACAGCATTTGCAGTCCATGTTTTCTGTGATGGAATACCTTGCAGGAGCTTTAATGCATAGTCCCCAGATATATACTGTAGAACAGGGGTGTCAAACTCAATTTCATTGAGGGCCGCATCAGCATTGAGGTTGCCCTCAAGGGGCCGAGTGGGTGTGGCCAGGGTGGGCGTGGCCTACTGGGTGGGCGTGGCTAGAGTGCGTATGGCCTACTGGGTGGGCGTGGCCAGCTCTACATCGTTCACATCAAGGGTGCCTATGGGGGCCTGGGCAGGAGTGGGACAGATCTGAGGGTCTCTGGCAGGAGGAGGGTCTCTGGGCCAGGGCCAAGGCAGTGGGGGCCGTTCCCTCACTGTTTCCAGGATGGCTTCGTGGGCCACATGAAACCACTTCGCGGGCCAGATCTGGCCCCCGGGCCTTGTGTTTGACATGTCTGCTGTAGAAGCTATCTGAAGTTTTATAGAGTCAGCGGTGGCGCACACTAAATTGAACCAGATGGAGCAAATCTTTGATCGAGAAGAAGCTCAATCAAACTGTCCCTGAAAGTGGTTGCCTTTAAAATAAAATAGGCATTGGATTTATAAATAGTTGATATAAATTGGCTGCAATTCGTATAAATATTTGGGCTTGCATTTTCCTAATTAGCTTATCGAGCCAGTTTGGTGTAGTGCTTAAGGCACCCCACTAGAAACCCCGAGTTCTAGTCCTGTCCTTAGGCACAGAGCCAGCCTCCCTGTCAGCCCTAGAACGGAGGAAATGGCAAAACCATTTCTGGAAATTTTGCCAAGAAAACTGCAGGAACTAATCTGGGCAATCAACACTGACTTGAAGGCCCAAACAAACAATTTGTTTATGGAAGGTAATTTCACTGCCAACTGATGTATGTGTGTATCATATGCAAGTGCATAAGTATTATATTTAAAAAGAACACTCCAATTTTAGAGGCACGTTTTCAAATGTTCCTTTGCCAAGGTGAGCAAACATCAACATTTCCTGATTTAGAAATACATAACAAAACAATTCAGTTGAAGATAAAACTATCCAGTGGAGAACTTTACTTCGTATGGAATATTTCACCAGTGCTAAGCTTTAGGATGTGTACTTAACATTAATTTTCCCCTAGTGCATAATATCAAACTTCGGAGTGTGACAACTATCTCGGATACCTAAACCATGTCTCTAATTCCAGATCTGGAACATATGTCAAAGCCAGGTGTGAACCATCAATTAATAATCTAAACTAAGATTCCACACAATTAGATCGTGCTCTATTTTTGCAAGGTTTTGAGCGTGCCAACGGTAACCTTCATGGAATTACAGCTCAAGCACAGTTTCTAGTGCACCACTTTAAATCCATTTCTGGGTAGCATCTTCCTTTTTCCAGTATGTCTCCATTTAAACAGCATGGCTTTTAGAGAGATGAAACAAACTACAGTTCGTTTATGAGCAATTTGAAGGTCAAATTGGAGTGCTCCGATGACAGCTCATTCAGTTCAATCTAGTGCTCAGCTGGCTACAGCCCAGCGTGTTGGAAATGAAAACAGGGAAGTACATTCACAACATTTCTTCTTCCTCCTGTCCCCCCCCCACCACCACAAAAAAAGTAGATTGGAATATATCTAGGACAGCTCAGAAGCTGCCCTAAATATGTTGCAAGCTTTGTGAGAAAGAGATTTAGCCATTCCCCTGATCATTTAGAAGATCCTTGCTTCGTAGAGTTCGACTCTACATCGTGTCCTCTGTGGCAGCTTCTGAAAAATCAAAATTTTCCACCAATGGAAGCAAGACGTTGAAGCTAGTTGAGAAGGAAGGGGACTGTGGGAACAGCCAGTTTTTGGCCTCCCAACCTTCAGCTTTCCCAAACGTTTCTTATCGGCCTCTACGTGAATTACAGTGATGAGCACACTCTCCTGGTTCGCACAGGATGGCATGTGGGAGGTTTGGGAAATGCTATGATAGAGCTTTCACATATATCTTTTAGTATCTTGTTTTTGTAATGATCTCATAGGCACCTGAGTAGTTCTCACTACGTATCCAATTATCACTATGTATCCTTTTTTTTTTAGATTGATGGGGTTTATGTAATGTTGTATTTGGTATTCAGAAAAGGGAGGTGAATAAAAGTTCAGCGGGCAGTTGCTCAGGGTTATTTTTGGAGAGACGAGGCTACCTGGCTGGTTCAGAGCATCTCTATCGACCCGGGTCTGAATTCTTTTCCCTACAGGGACCACGAGAAAAAGGTCAAATATCCCAGGTACAATTTCGCAGAATTTCAACCCGTAAAATGCAAAAATGTCAAATGATTTTAAAAAAAAATGAGTAATAGCATACAAATCAACAAAGATTATTTGTGAGATTATTTTTTAAAGATTACCACTGCAAATTATGAAAAGAGCAAAATTATGAGAATGCCCATTTGGAAAAAAGCATGGGAATGTCTTCAGAGATGGTTCCCGCCTTGGCAAAATTGGGAAGAAGGGAGATTGTCCAAGATCCACTGTGCCACAATAACAAAATAGCAAAGTTGGAAGGGATTTTGGAGGTCTTTCAGTCCAACCTCCTCTCAAACAGAAGACCCTGTACCTTTTTGGACAAATGGCTGTCCAATCCTTAAAAACATCCAGTGATGGAGCACCCACAACTTTGGAAGGCAAGATATCCCACTGATTAATTGTTCTAACTATTAGGAAATTTCTCCTTAGTTCTCAGTTGCTTCTCTCCTTAATTAGTTTCCATCCATTGCTTCTTGTTCTGCCTTCAGGTGCTTTAAAGAATAGGTTGACCCCTTCTTCTTTGTGGCAACCCCTTAGATATTGGAACACCATTAACAATGAGTTAGGCTGGTGAAATGGATTAAGTCCATAGACAGAAGTATATATACTGTAGTTTAGAAAGGTTAATTTGATGAAACCCATACTTCTAAATCTGTCAACAAAAGTGTGTATAGTCAAGGCTATGGTCTTCCCAGTTGCAATGTATGGCAGTGAAAGCTGGACCATAAAAAAGGCTGAGCGCCAAAGAATTGAGGCCTTTGAACTATGGTGCTGGAGAAGACTCCTGAGAGTCCCTTGGACTGCAAGGCGATCAAACCAGTCAGTCCTAGAGGAGATCAACCCTGACTGCTCTTTAGAAGGCCAGATCCTGAAGCTAAAACTCAAATACTTTGGCCACCTAATGAGAAGGAAGGACTCACTGGAGAAGAGACTCATGCTGGGAAAGGTTGAGGGCAATAGACAAAAGGGACAACAGAGAATGAGGTGGCTGGATGGAGTCACTGAAGCCGTAGGCCTGAGCTTAAATGGACTCCAGAAGATGGTAGAGGACAGGAAGGCCTGGAGGAACGTTGTCCATAGGGTCGCGATTGGTCGGACACGACTTCGCAGCTAACAACAACAATACTTCTAAATAGAAGTGAACCAGTTTATCTATAGAGCAGTGTTGTTGTTAGTTGCGAAGTCGTGTCCGACCCATCGCGACCCCATGGACAACGTTAGAGCAGTATTAATAGTCAAAATATTATCAGAGCTTGCAGAAGATTTACAACCAAAAAGGTAGGCTTCAGTCCAGAATAAAAGAACTCCTGCTACCACATTTGATTAAAAAGGATAAGGATATTATATATTAGTTCAAGGTAAAAAATGTTAAGCATAAAACTTTCTGATCCACCACACATTTCCTAGAACCCAAATATATCATATGTATACTTCCGAATACTGAATTCAAAAATGATAGGACCCTATAATTAAACAATATTTCTCAGTCTGTCCTGCTTCTGCATATAAATCATTTCTTTGTTACAAAACACAGCCATTGGGTTTTTGTAGATATAAGGAGAATATATTCTGGAACTGAGAAAGTTTTTGGGTCCTCAGTGTTAATCCCTGTCAAATTTATTACAATGTTATCAGGGAAACTCTTCGGCTGCTTTTTAAATTTATTTTCACAATTTCAGAATAAATGCATAAGTTTAGAACTATTGCTCTGAAGAAGAAGAAAAAAGGAAATATAGCCATTTAAACCACTTAAAATATTAGGTCTATTTCAGGACTACAATGACACTTTGACTTCTTCGCACTACTGAATGAAAACATGATATATTATAGGTATAGGTGAAGAAAGTGTTGGAGATAAGTGGTTAGTATCGAAATGGAAGGAAGGAAGGAAGAAGAGAGGAAAGGAAGGAGGGAGGGAAGGAAGGAAGGAATAAGAGAGGAAAGGAAGGAAAGAAGGAATAAGAGAGGAAAGGAAGGAGATAAGTAGGGAAATAAGGAAGGACGTAATAGAAAAAAGAAAGAAGGAAGGAATGAGAGGGAAGAAAGGATGGAAGGAAGGAAAGAATGAGAGAGGAAAAGGAGAGAAGAAGGGAAGGAGAGAAGGAAGGAAGGAAGGAAGGAAGGAAGGAAGGAAGGAAGGAAGGAAGGAAGGAAGGAGTAAGTGAGGAAAGGAAGGAGGGAAGAAGGGAAAGAAGGAAGGAAGTAATAAGAGAAGAAAGAAAGGAGGAAGGAAGGAATAAGAGAGGGAAGAAAGAAGGGAAGGAGGAAAGGATTGAAAGAATAAGAGGAAAAAAAGGAAGGAAGGAAGGAAGGAAGGAAGGAAGGAAGGAAGGAAGGAAGGAAGGAAGGAAGGAAGGAAGATGCATATGGCCATAAATATAACCAACTGAACAAAAGGAGGAATAGGGTAAAAAAAAAACCTAGCAGATAAACAATGTGAAAATTCACTGCTTACACTTTTGAACTGGGAAATATGTTTACTAACACAGTTTTCTCTCCTGCTTTTGCATGACTGGCTCATGCAAAAGCAGAATACTACCATAAGTTTAATTGATGGCCTCACCAGCAGTTCACCTCCCAAGGACCCTGACCTGGTGTGACCTCCCCATTACAAGGACCATCACAAGACTCTCCCTGATGACTCACACCTGACCCATCACAAGACCCATCACAAGACCCTCATTTGACACACCCACACCTGAAGACCATTTGACACACCCACATCTGAAGAACATTGTCTTCCTCTAAACTCCACTGAAAATGTTACCCAGCCTGGTAATGAAACATTCAGAAACCAACTCAAAAGCTCAGAGGACAAACCTTCTACACTCAGAGAGATATTTAACACATGAGTCTTTAAAAATATACTAGCTGTGTGTAGTGATTGGTACTTAAGGATGGGAGGAATACCAGAAGAGCTTTTATTAGCAAAGTCAACTGCAATTCTTCCATTTAGACCAAGCATGAACTTTATTCTTAATGGCTACTGAAAACAGAACTAGTTAAATATTGACTGCATGTTAGGTATTCTGTTTTATTGTATGAATTATGAACAAATGTTAATTTAAAAAAAAAATCAAACTAGCAAGGGAGTCATAAAATATTTTGCACCAAAGTATTTTGTTACTAGGTTTAATGGAGAAAACTTTGGAGTTAATGAGAGGTAGTATGAATTATTTAGCTGCATCATTCCACACAGACGATGTTACAGATATATACAGTATAATAGTACTGTGGGAAGTCAGCCCCCTCAGAGAAGGAGGATCTTAAAAAGGCATGCCCAGTTTTTCTTAATAGCCTCAAGTCTCCTTCCCCCAAGCAGAAACCAGCTCTGTAGAAATGTAAATACGTAATCCAGGAAGGTTGGAGGCCCCCAGCTAGAAGATTAAGAAGACAAAGAGACCTAAAATCTACATAAAGGTAAAGGTAAAAGTTCCCCCGCACATGCATGCTAGTCGTTTCCGACTCTAGGGGCCGGTGCTCATCTCTGTTTCAAAGCCAAAGAGCCAGCGCTTGTCCGAGGACGTCTCCATGGTCATGTGGCCGGCATGACTAGACACCAAAGGCACACGGAACGCTGTTACCTTCCCACCATAGCGGTCCCTATTTTTCTACTTGCATTTTACGTGCTTTCGAACTGCTAGGTTGGCAGAAGCTGGGACGAGTAACAGGCGCTCACTCTGTTGTGCGGCACTCAGGATTTGACCCGCCAAACTGCCGACCATCTGATCAACAAGCTCAGCATTCTAACCCACTGAGCCACCGCATCCCTCAAAATCTACATACCTCACCCAAACTCTAAGACAGGACATGATAGGATTAACCCACAGATGCCAAAGGGCAAACCCAGACTCAGGTCAGAATACATGACACTGGAAATACGAAGCTTCAATCAGGAACAGGAACAACTCCCAACAAAAGGCTCCAGAGGGTATAAAAACCCACTCCCTACATGTGCTCACTCTTTTTTTTTCCAGAGCCATCTTTCTGTCTGGCTCTCCTCTTCAATAAACTGCAACCTTCTTTTTAAAGCAGTCGCCATGTTGTTTATTCCCAGCTTGGACTGAACCACGATGAAGACTTTTCCCTCAACAGTACCCATCAGTTTTGAAACAGATCACTTATGGTTAATACTAATGGAATTATATGTGCAAATTATACAGAGAATTATTTTGGGGAGGGGAAATGTATGCATATTATTTATTTGTGAATGCAATCTGCCAATTAACTAGAAACATAAGCTGTTTATATATATATGAAAGTATCTTGGTAAATACAGAAAAATATAATTACTTTCTTTTTGGAGTAAACATTAATTAATATGTTAATGTTCTGTAATGCAGAACCAATATCATTGTAACCTCTTTCTTACAGAGTCTAGATTTTAAAGTATTTCTTATTTATAAGTTTTATAGCTATCTCTTTTAATCTGATACACTGTTTTAAGATAATGTGTCTGAGCATTCAGATTTGGCTTGTACTGAAAGAAGAGACTGATAATTTACTGGTTCATAAATGTTTTATGTTATACATAAAACATTACAGCTTTTAGCACTGAGTAGCAATGTGAATTGCAGCCCAGACCAGTAACTTATGCTATGATGCAGTAATAAAATGGTGATAACCAAAATCCACCCAGAGAACACTTGTGTTTTAAGACAGACAACTTGTATACTTCTAAACTGCAGTAAAAAATGATGAACCAAAATAAAGGTTTATTTTAAATATCTGGCCGCTTGATCTAAAGCCTAAAGCTGAATTAAACAAATAACATTACACCTATAATTTATCCTGATTATCAGTTCCTTTTCCTTGAATTCAAAATAGCTAGTTTTGGAATACATCCAAATGAGCGGACGGTCACTGGGAAAGAAAAACCTGCTCTAAATTTCATGCCTTTGCATGATAATGTTCTTGGGACTCTTAAAAACAAAGAAGACTTCCCATCATTTACCTTCTCAAAAGGTACCGGCTTCCCACTATCATTTCTGGGAGTTGAAGTCCACAAGTCAAGGGCTCTTCAAACTTGGCCCTTTCATGACTTGTGGACTTCAACTCCCAGAATTCCTCAGCCAGAGTGCCTGGCTGAGGAATTCTTGGAGTTGAAGTCCACAAGTCAAGGGCTCTTCAAACTTGGCCCTTTCATGTCTTGTAGACTTCAACTCCCAGAATTTCTCAGCCAGAGTGCCTGGCTGAGGAATTCTGGGAGTTGAAGTCCACAAGTCAAGGGCTCTTCAAACTTGGCCCTTTCATGACTTGTGGACTTCAACTCCCAGAATTTCTCAGCCAGGCACTCTGGCGGAGCAATTCTGGGAGTTGAAGTCCCCAAGTCATAAAAGGGCCAAGTTTGAAGAGCCCTGCTCTAAATCTACTTAAAATGCTTGCCTGCCTAAAACAATTGAGCGTGTGATAGTGACGAATATCTGCAGCTCGGGTGTAGGATGAGGGTGGAAGCTCGTTCTCTGAGCTTGTGTGTTGGTTTCTAAACTCTCCATTACTATTTGGAATGAGACATTAAGAAACCAACTCAGAAGCTTAGAGAATGAACCTCCAACCACACAATTTTTGGGACTCATTAAGCATTCAGAAGCTACACATGGTCCAAAATGCAACAGCACAATCTTGGGTGTTCCATGATATCCTCGTATAAATACTGCTCTGCCAGCTGCATTAGCACAAAGGTGACTTCTGAGTGCAAAGTATGGTGATCACCTATAAACCCCTACACGAAATGGGGCCAGGTTACTTGTGGAGCCCCCTGTCTCCAATTTTCATCTAATCAATCCTGATGTCCTCTTCTGATCTAGGAGCTGCACCTTCTCTGTCATTGTACTTACCCTATGGAATAGCATTGCCTTGGATAGCCAGATGACCATGTTAACCTTCTGTAAAGTATTAAAGAACTGGAGAAGCTTCTTGGATGAGAGGTGAAAGGTCTTCAAGGAAAAAAAATGTCCAGTTGTCTCTTGAAAAAGCCCCTTTGGGACAGCTGTTTTCATGGGTATTTGGACCAGTAAGCTAAGCCCTGTGGACTAGAAAAGAATAGAGCTGGAAGGAACCTTGGAGGTCTTCTATTCCAGCCCCCTGCTCATGCAGGAGAACCTACACCATCTCAGAAAGGTGAATGCCCAGTCTCTTCTTAAAAATCTCCAGTGATGGAGCACCCATGATTTCTGGGGGTAAGCTGTTCCACTGGTTGATTGACCTCAGTGTCAGGAAGTTTCTCCTTAATTCCTGGTTGCTTCTCTCTTTGGTCAGTTTCCAACCATTGTTTCTCGTCCTTCCCTCTGGTGAACAACCTGACCCCCCCCTCTTCTTGGTGTAAGGTAAAGGTAAAGGTTCCCCCGCACATCCGTGCTAGTGTTTTCCAACTCTAGGGGCCAGGGCTCATCTCTGTTTCAAAGCCGAAGAGCCGGCGCTTGTCCGAGGACGTCTCTGTGGTCATGTGGCCGGCATGACTAGACGCCAAAGGCACATGCAACGCTGTTACCTTCCCACCGTAGTGGTCCCTATTTTTCTACTTGAATTTTGACGTGCTTTTGAGCTGCTAGGTTGGCAGAAGCTTGGACGAGTAACAGGCGCTCACTCTGTTACGCGGCACTCGGGATTCAACCTGCCAAACTACTGACCTTCTGATCGACAAGCTCAGCATCCTAACCCACTGAGCCACTGCGTCCCTAAATAAATCATACACATATATAATAAGTAGAAATCCATTCTAAACAATTAGGAATAAAGTGTATTGTTTCTTCCAATGCTTACAAAATACCTCTGTTAAGTTTCTGTCTTCAGGTTTTTTTTTTTAGGAAAGATAATTTTCTGCCTCGAAAAGTAAAATATCACACAAATTTTAAGAATTTAGGGAACACAACTTAGTACATCCAAACACTGACTTATTTAGGGTCTTTTGATGAGACCACAATTATCTAAAATTCTTCTTCCAACTGCTACAAATACTTAGGAAAGGAGTAATCAGTTAAGGAACTACAATGTCTTCTTCTAATATTGTTCCCCTTTTAGGAATTGAACCATGAATGGGAATCTCGTCCACTTTATTCAGCGGTTCAATTTGTGATTCATTTTTGTGTATTTATCTTGGAGACAAACAGTTCCTTACTTTCAGAGTGCAGGCAGAAGTGAACATTATCTCAAGGTAAGCAACAGATTTTCTTTCTTTCTACACACTCATTATGCATAAAGTAAGTTCCCATAGGTCCATTATATTTTTAAAATGGAATAGCAAAAAAAAAGGAAGGGAAAGAAAGAGACACAGAGAGAAAGATCATTATTCTTTTGAAAAAAGCAGTTTCTGTTAGGTATATCTGGATTTTGCTCTTAGGGGGAACCAATACTGATTGAAACGAATGGGACTTAAATTCATATTTGCCTTTCAGAAGGTTTTTTTTTTAATGTTAATGCCTTTAACATGATAAAGTATTTCAAGGGAATGGGGGCAGTTTATAGAATTCCCATCATATTACTGGAAGTGATTGCCATGCTGGTTCCTGTAGATATCTTGGAAGCATTTTTATGACTAACGGCTATACTGTGGAGCAGGCATTGCCTGCTTATGAAGCCTGTCACATTCTCGTTTTTTTTTAAGTTCCTATCATTCCCATCTTGCATAAGGCAGACAGCTGCCGAACAAACAGCAGCCATCTGGGGAGAACTCATCCTTTGCTAGGGAAGAAGAAAGTTGTCTAAAGCGGTTGACTTTTAATTTCTGTCTGCAGATCCCATTCCAAAGATTTATAAGGGCTATCTGGAGAGTAAGTAGGATCAGAGTTAGTGAGTTGTTTGTTTCTTGTGTACAGCTGCCCAAGGTCGCCTCCAGAGGAGACGGGAGGCACATAAATCTGCTGCTTCGATGGCTTGGGTGGGGTCTGTTACACAGTGTACACGTTGTCTCTTCCTGGTGCTCTCTGAGCTTGATTGTGTTCTTCCAGGTGTTTCATTACCCAACTGGGTGATATCATCAGTGCTAGAAGAGGGAGGAGGAGGAGGAGAAGGAGGAGGAGGAGGAGGAGGAGGAGGAGGAGGAGGACTGTGAAGTTGTTGGTCTCTCTAAACTTGGTTGTTTTTTGCAGATGTTTCATTACCCAACTGGGCAATATCATCAGTGCTAGAAGAGAGGAGGAGGAGGAGGAGGAGGAGGAGGAGGAGGAGGACTGTGAAGTTGTTGGTGCTCTCTGAGCTTGCTTGTTTTCTTGCAGATTTTTCATTACCCAACTGGGTAACATCATCAGTGCTAGAAGAGAGAGAGAGGAGGAGCAGGAGGAGGAGCAGGAGCAGGAGCAGGAGGAGGAGAACTATGAAGTTGTTGGTGCTCTCTGAGCTTGGTTGTTTATTTGCAGATGTTTCATTACCCAACTGGGCAATGTCATGACTGCTAGAAGAGAGGAGGAGGAGGTGGAGGTGGAGATGGAGGAGGAAGAGGAGGAGGAGAACTGTGAAGTTGTTTATGCTCTCTGAGCTTGGTTGTTTTCTTGCAGATGTTTCATTGTCCAACTAGGTAACCTAATCAGTGCAAGTTTGCTCTTTATGTATGTTCACATGAACAGCCCTGTCAGTGTTAGTGGGAGTATTTTGGTGTTTTTGATGTTTGTTTCAATTCTTCAAGAGCATCACCCCCATCCCCATTCAAAATGCTTCAATTCCTTCCAGTCTTCCCAAGCTTCAATTTCATCTCAGATAATTTGGCCACTTTTTACTCTTAGTTCCAGAGACTTTGCTGGGTTCTAGTTCTGTTCACTCATTTGCAAAACCTATTTTTATTATTATTTTAGCAATGGACAGATCTTCTGTATTCACAACCTGTTCTTTCAACTCTCCCAATAGTGGACGCTTCACTACCTGAATTGATGGTCATTCTCTTCTTTTCTTTCCTTCTACTTTTCCAATCATTATTGTAGGAGATGACCAGGTGGAGCCTGAGGGAGGGGTCAAATGTGTCATAAGCCAGAAGTCCCTGCACTCCCACAAGAGACCTAAGTCCCTTCAATGCCTTTCTTATCTCCCGCTCATTTCCCTTGACTGTTAGTTGGTCAGATTCTTGTCCAAGGATTATTGCTATAATTAGGTTTGCACTCTTTCCACCCACGTGGAGTGAAAAATTGTGGCAGCTGACACAAAGTCTTATCTGCAAACATTTCTTACCCTTTCATTTCTTCTGTATCAAGGTTTGCTTTCCTAATCTAATCACCTCTGACAGCTCCAATGCAAACAGGTGTGATCGGCAAGCCAGTGGTGGGATTCAGCCAGTATGCACCACTTTGGCAGAACCGGTCGCTAATTTTTTGTTTCCCAGGCCCAGAATGGATTTCCGGAAGTGCCATCCACACACATATTTGTTCATATTTTTTGAATCCCACCACTGCCAGCAAAGTGTGTGTTTATTAATCAAACTCTGCAAAGATTGTTGTGAAATTGTTTCATGTTTTCAGTCCTTTCTGGAACGTGAATATCCCCCCCCCCACTTCTCTAATGTTTCTCAGCCATCTAAAGTATTTTGCTGCAGGAGATGACCAGCCTAAACCTGAGGGAGAGGTCAAAGGCATCATAAGTCACGAGTCCCTGTGCTCCTGCAGTTCTAAGCCCAGCCCACCTTGAATGTCTTTCTTATCTCCCGCTCATTTCCCTTGACTGTTAGTTGGTCAGATTCTTGTAGAGACCTTAAGCTTGCAATAAATCCTTATACTCATTTGAACTGCCTGAATATCCTGATTTCCCCAGTGCTTGACAATTACAGCCTTGTCCAGGAAGCCAGAAAACCTGTCACATAATTGGCCTTGGTTGTGCCTCTTGTGAAAGCTCTGGGTTCATTTCTTCCATAATTCACTGGACTTTTTTTTTCCCCTTGGCTGCCCGTGGCATCAGGGCTCTTCTCCATATACACATAAAATGCACACTCGTTCTCCGCTCTACTTGCTCTTTCTGCAAACATTTCCTTTTCATTTCAAACGTTTTCCAGTCTTCTTTATTTTACTTCTATCCTTGAATTGCCATTTTTTTCTCCATTTGTGTCAGGAATTTCAACCTTCTTCACCCAAATAAAACAAAATGCAAGCTCTACATTCAACTTTTTTTTTCCTGAGTTTTCCTTCCTAAACAATCAAGGAAGTAGACAGAGGACATGAAGGGAAAGAAAAGTCTGATTCCTGGCGTCAAGAAGCTAAAACAGTAAATGCAATATCTTACCTATGTTGCATTAACAGTACATGTACAAACAGAAACCCACATTTAGTGTAACACGAAAGTGCAATAATAGATTAGATGTAACAGAAATGGCTATGTCTCTCTTTTCTTCCGTAAATGCAACTGTTGTTCTCATTCCATAATATATTTTCCTGTTGTGGTCCCTGCATTTTATTTTAACTTAATGCTTTTCTCTTTATGCGAGTCTTTGTTTCTGTCTTTTTCTTGTCACAAAAATCTCTGGTTCCAATTTCGTATCTGTCACTATTTCTGAAGTCTTTAAGCGCATTGCTATACCTCAGTTTTCACCCCAATTATAGCTAAAATAGAACCACATCCTAGGTTTGTTGCCAAGATTATTGCAATGTTATATTTGAAGTGTTTTCAACACAAGACACACAAAGCTGCTCAAAGCAGAGAGATATGGGTATTGCAATGCATTATGTCATGCTCCTCTGTATAGATATGTATGCATCAATAGCAATAACAATAGAATTTAGGCTTATATAAGGTAAAAGTAAAGGTAAAAGTTCCCCCGCACATGCGTGCTAGTCGTTTCCAACTCTAGGGGCCGGTGCTCATCTCCATTTCAAAGCCGAAGAGCCAGCGCTTGTCCGAGGACGTCTCCGTGGTCATGTGGCCGGCATGTCTATGTTCTGTACCAGCCTGCTACCGGCCTTGCAGAAAGGCAACCCCTGTACAAACGGCAGAGGCTGGAAAGCGTCTGAGGCTGGAAAACGTCTGCCAAGTTTTTTACACAAACAAACAACAAAACATGAAACAAGATACCGGAGCTTTGATCCTCAAACGGAGCGGTTGCTTTCAGCAACCAGCCCTTCCCCAAACACTCCCTTTATTAGAGTTCAGGGCGTGGCCTCCCTGTGCCTCCTTCCGAGAAGTCCCACAGCCTTTCTCTGCTTGCTCCTGCTTGAGTGCCTCCTGCGTCGGGCGTCCTTGAACAGGGCCAGCTGTGGGTCATCATCATCCGCACTGTCGGGCTCGCGTAGCTGAGTCTCCACCAAGTAAGAGTCTCCACCAAGTAAGAGGGCCCTGGCTGGGGGCTCTGCGAAGCCTCCAAGCCATCATCAGCAAGTTCGTCTTCAACACCCTCCTCCTCCCCCTCGTCTGAGTCATCCGAGTCATCCGACCCAGCTGCCGGACCCACAGGCTGACCCTGAATCACAACAGACTAGATGCCAAAGGCGCACAGAATGCTGTTACCTTCCCACCGTAGCGGTCCCTATTTTTCTACTTGCATTTTGACGTGCTTTCGAACTGCTAGGTTGGCAAAAGCTGGGACGAGTAACAGGCGCTCACTCTGTTACACGGCACTCGGGATTTGACCCGCCAAACTGCCGACCTTCTGATCGACAAGCTCAGCATCCTAACCCACTGAGCCACTGCGTCCCTTTAGGCTTATATACTGCCCTATAAAGCTTTGTAGCACTCTCTGAGCAGTTTACAGTGTAAAGCATTATTTGCATATTGCCCCCAATAATCTGGGTCCTCGTTTTATCAACCTCAGAAGGATGGAAGGCGGAGTCAACCTTGAGCCTGTCAGGATCGAACACCAGGCTATGGGCAGAGTTTACCTGCAATACTGCACTTTAACCACTGCACCACTGGGGCTCTTGGGTCCATGGGTCCATGAGTCCCTCACTTCCATTTTTGATAGGGGTCGATGAGTTACATTTCTTGTAGAGGGTTGATCCCTATTTGGATCTGATTACTCTTAAAATTGGATAAAATCAGTCAGATCAGTGCCTGTTTCCTGGTGAATGGAGAGGACTGGAAGGACTGTAGTAAAGGAAAGAAGAATTTTCATATACCAGCTTTGGAGAAACATCCGTTCCTTGTATGTTTTAACCTCCAGTCCCCTGATCATCTCTATGTGGATTGGTCTGCAAAAAAATAAGAAGGTCTACACAATCAACCCTGTAGTGCTTATAACTGCTCCAAAGAGCAACTCTGTCCGACAGGGATTTATTTTGCAAACGTTTTCCCCTCCTTGAGATATTTTATGCAAGAGAGAAGAGAGAGAGAGAGAGAGAGAGAGAGAGAGAGAGAGAGAGAGAGAGAGAGAGAGAGAGAGAGAGACTCATCCTAAGAAAAGCAGCTGGCACTGTGAGCTGTAAGGCTGAAGCTGTGAAATCTGTTACATGAAATAAATAAATAAATAAAAACCCCACTGAGATTAGTCTAGAATTGATGTGTTGGTTTACATGACCACTAGTAACACTACAAAGTTTGAAAAGGTCACGTTCCATGAAGGCAAAAGTCCAATTCAGGTAGAACATTAAAAAAAAAAGTGCACAAAAATGAAATGAAGTTTGCTACACGTGCTTTCCTTGCCAGCAAGAACAAAAAGTGTATTTCTTTATGGAAAGATTACTATACCGTCTTTTCCTGCTCAATCTCTCTTGGACAAAGATGCAAAATAGTGTCAAACTGTTGTATCAGCTAGTACTGCACCAATGTCCAAAGAGTATCGTGCAACATTTAAACACATAAATATGAATTTGAATGACATAGCAAGGGTGTTTTTTTTGCTGTTTTGTACCTATTAAATATATAGTATGTGGGATAAAAAATAATACCTTCCAAAATCCATATATTTCAGAATTTTGCTTCACGGTTAAAAAAAATGTATACGTAAGTATAAAACTGTATAAAACTTGAATATAGAGACTTTGCATAAAAAAGATATTATTATACAGAAACGTTATTTTTTTAAAAGGTATATAAAATAGCAAGGTATACAGAAACACGAACATTCAAGAGAAATAAACTATGCACATAAATATTTGGACAAATGCTTTATGCTGACTTGATAAAATTCTTTATAAAATATAATTTGTTTTCAGCTGGATGGGATATTCAGTGAAAACAAAATTGTTCTCTGGCTGAAATGTGTATTCTGTAAGAAAGCTGCATATTTATATTGTATGCACAGGAATAAGGAGAGGGAGAATTTGAAGTAGTGGTTGAGGTTTAGCCGAGAAACCTGGAGGTGGCGAGTTCTAATCCTGCTTTAGACATGAAAGCCAAGAGGGCAGCTTTGGGATTCTCAATCCAACACAACTTTTATTGTGGGGATTTTTTAAAAAAAATGCCTTTCAATAGTTTTTGACTCTCGGTGACTGCCTGAACAAGTGCTTGTGGTTTTTATCGGTTTTCCATTGCATGCTTTCTTGGGCCAAGAGACAATGGCTGGCTCAAAGTCATCCCACTGGCTTTGTACCCAAAGGGGGACTTGAAACAAAACAGTCTCCCAGGTTCTATCCTGGTGCCTTAACCACAACCTCAAACTGTCTGTCCATGGGAAAACTAGGAGGCCGGGCCAAGAGGTATTGTACCCATTTTAATTCTTCAACAGAATTAAAACTACAGAACAGACCAAGGACAGCAGGCATTGCAAGTGGAATGCTCATCTATAATGGAAAAAAAGAAAATATTGAAAAATATCTTGAAAGTTAGGAGTAAGCACTGTTTGAGAAAGGGAGTGTTGACAGAAGCAAAATTGGTCAACAAAAATAGACATAAATACGTCCCAAATAGTGGGGAAAAATATGTTCAAACATCGACTGGCCACTTGGGGACTTGGTGCTCAAAAAGGCAATAACATCTCTCCTCTGAAAGCAATACGATAGGTAATTAAATCTGTAAGTTATGAGATCATGGCACAACCTGGCAGCCAATTAAGTTTCTACATCCTAGTAAAGGTAGCCTTTTTCCTTCCTTCCTTCCTTCCTTCCTTCCTTCCTTCCTTCCTTCCTTCCTTCCTTCCTTCCTTCCTTCCTTCCTTCCTTCCCTCCCTCCCTCCCTCCCTCCCTCCCTCCCTCCTGCTTTATCTTTTTCCTTCTTTCCTTCCTTCCTTCTTCCCTCTCTCCCTCCCTCCCTCCCTCCCTTTTTACAGATACTATTTAACTTTCTGATAATTTCAAAAATAATACATCCTTCCAATCAGAATTCAGGATTTATATCTGCTATTCATTGCTTATGCATAAATTTAAATCAACACAAACTAGAAATAGTGTATATCTGAGTGATTAACCTCTACTGAACATTAAATTTGAACCGATTTTTTTTCTCTCCAAAATCTCTTAGTGCTCTCTCTCTCTCTCTCTCTCTCTCTCTCTCTCTCTCTCTCTCTCTCTCTCTCTCTCTCTCTCTCTCTCTCTCTCTCTCTCTCTCTCTCTCTCTCTCTCTCTCTCTCTCTCTTTTTCCTCCTCCTCTCCCTCTGCTCCCCCAAAGGCATAACAGTTCTATAAAAGGTATAAGTACTCTGAAACTGGTAGCTATGAGCAGTCAATTCTCCTACTTTCAAACAAACACTAATAATAACGTATACATAATTACAAAAAATAAAATCAATTCAAGGCTCCTTATTTCCTTCCAGACTTTCTCCTGCTGGATAAACCATGTACACACGGGTAGTGACCTAGATCAGATGGGATCTTATCTGGAAAGGTGATACATAATGAACTGGACAATCTTGTGCTTTCTGTATCTTAATGGAATCAGAGGATTGATTATCATTTATTAGTTCATTATCCATATCGAGCTATCAATTAGCAAGACTATCCTAGCCCCAACATGCAATAGCATGCAATTGCCTGCCCATACGTTTTAGCAACGAACTTCCCAAGAGAATATTCAAACATTGGTCAGCTTCTCTTGATATTTTTAATATTAGAAGAAGAGAGCAAGAAATAATAAAGGCACCCTTTTTCTGTGCATGTTCAAAATGTGGAAACTATAGTAAGCGGTCAAAATTTCTAAGTCGTTTTCCAAAATTGAGTTCCATTAGTAAAAGGCCTTATTCCAAGGCAGAAAAGAGAAATGTTTAACAGGGATGAAGACTCTTGCAGCTGTATAGCTTGAATGTGTTTTGTGGCGCATAAGAGCACAATATTGGCTTTCTTCTTTCCAACGTTTGGAATAACATTCAAACATATTTAAACATCTAGAAAATCCAGTTAGGTTTTGGTACAAAATAACGTGATAGCAGTGTTCCAATATCTCAGGGGCTGCCCCAAAGAAGAGGGGGTCAAGCTGTTCTCCAAAGCCCCTGAAGGCAGGACAAGAAGCAACGGATGGAAACTCATCAAGGAGAGAAGCAACCTAAAACTAAGGAGGAATTTCCTGACGGTGAGAACAATTAACCAGTGGAACAACCTACCTCCAGAAGCCATAAACACTGGAAAATTTGAAGGAGACACTGGACAGCCATTTGTCTGAAATGCAGTGGTGGGTTTCAGCCAGTGTGCACCAGTTCAGCAGAACCAGTAGCTATTTTTTTGTTGCCCAGGCCCAGAATGGACTTCTGGAAGTGGCATCCACACAAAGAACCGGTTGTTCACATAACTGAATCCCACCACTGCTGAAATGGTATAGGGTTTGAATTGAATTTGAATTGAATTTATTAAATTTATATGCCGCCCTTCTCCCTAAGGACTCAGAGCGGCTCACAACAATAAAAAGTTAAAAAACATAAAATACAAAATTTTAAAAAAGACTTAAAGCATAAATGTAATAAATACATAACAATTAACCCAATAAAACCAAATGTAAAACTATAGTCAGTCCAGGCCCGATTGTTGGAACATCCATGTCTTCAGGTCACGGCGGAAGGATCGAAGGTCAGGGGCCATCCGCAGCTCTGGAGGCAGTTCATTCCAGAGGGTCGGCACGCCCACAGAGAAGGCTCTCCCCCTGGGGGTCACCAGCCGGCATTGCCTGGCCGACGGAACCCTGAGGAGGCCGACTCTGTGGGAATGAACCGGGCGATGGGAAGTTGACAATGGCAGCAGGTGGTCTCGCAAGTACCCCGGGCCTAAGCCATGTAGGGCTTTAAAAGTAATTACCAGCACCTTGAATCGCACCCAGAGGGCAACCGGAAGCCAATGCAGCTCGTGCAGGAGTGGTGTAACATGGGAGTATCGAGAAACTCCCATAAGCACCTGCGCGGCTGCATTTTGCACCAGTTGAAGCCTCTGGGTGCACTTCAAGGGCAGCCCCATGTAGAGCAGGGGATTGGACTAGAAGACCTTGAAGGTCCCTTCCAGCTTTATTCTGATTGATGGATTGATGATGTGATGATCTACATGTGCATCTCAAACGCTGTCTTCTTCCCTAATTTTGGAAGACAGATGTGTATGTGACCTCCAAGGTCCCTTCCAACTTTATTATCATTATTATCATTATCATTATTATCATTGTGGTTATTGTTGTTGTTACATCTAGCCCAAAGGAAGTCATTACAGCCCATCACCGCATCATATAAATCCATGATCCATTCTGATAATTAATTCAGCCCACTTGAAATGCATAAGTTCATACTGCCTTAAAAAAAGTCTTTTAATCAATCTTAGCTTTAATTAAGATAAAAAAAACATGTTTCTTGTACTAAAATGTCCACTACATATTTCAAATATCAGGTTCCCATATAGTTTTCAATACTTAACCCAGCAACAACAGCTATTAATATATGTGTTAGAATCGGTATTGAAACATTTAGAGTTACCAGACCCTAGCTAGGTATTAGCATGTGGTCTAATTAAAGATATTACCAACATGTGCTTCTTCACACCTCTTCAAACAACTGTAGAATAGGCTACTTATGGTCAAAAGATTAATTTCTCAAGAATTATTCCTTCCCACCTGCTTCGAAATAACACTGTAATGAAGTTGCAGTGGTAGATCATGTGATTATCCCAGCATTTTATGCTCCTGTAAATGTATACAAATGACATCAAATGAAATGGACTGACTGGTCTAGAGATGGGAAGGCCTGGGGAAAAAAACGTGAAAAAAATGGGGAAAATCTATATATATTTTTCCCGTTTTTTATCCAAAGCTGGGGGGGTTTTCCAGAAAAAAAAATGAAAATTTTTTTTGAAGATGTGTGGAAGATGTTCTCTTCCAATGAAAAATAATCTGTTGTATACTGGGTTCTTTGCTTGCGCGAAGAGTGAGTGAGTTCAGTCAGAAACATTCTTTATTTGCTTGCAGGAACCGAACTGGGGAACAGGGCTGCAAATGCAGCTATTTATACCCTGGCCTCTAGGTGGCGGACAATAGGTTTAAAGCAACCTATTGCCGCCCTAGAAGCAGCCAATGGCAGCTCTGGAGACAGGCTGTCTGTGGAGCTGGGAGCCATTAGCCAGCTTCCCTGTTTAAGCAATCTTCCAGCAATCAAACCCACGTGATACACTTAGTAAAACAAAGCCCAATACATTATATAATCTATCTACGATATGGTATTCAAACTATATAACGTGAAGATCTTGATGGAATGATCTCTGAGACCGTTGAGGGTTTTTGTTGTTGTTGTTGATTTTGAGGGAAAGGAGGGTGGTTACCTGTTTTATTGCAAGCACAATACTTTTATATACACTGCATTTTGCACAATTTGTAAAACTACTACACGCCGAACTTTTTTTTTTAAAAAAAGTTTTCCAATTTTTTTTCCCCAGAAAAAAGGGGGGGAACCCCATTCTTTTTCTCATGGCTTCAAACTTTCCAGAAATTTTATATCTTTATGACTCTGCCTCATATATTTTGAAACCTAGTGAGGGACCACCTCCAGCTAGTCTCATCCACCCATCCCATCAGGCCTGGCAGAAGGGACATGTTGAAAGCCCTATAGAAAAATATCTCCTGATGGGACCCTTTTTGTGTGTCCGTGTGTGTGTGTGTGTGAATTGTCTCCATTCTTTCGAACTTTCTCTTTCATGAGGCGAGATTAGTCCTGAACTTGTTAAACGTCTTTAGGAAGAGCCTGAATATTATGAGGAATATAAAGAAATTGGTAGCAGGGTCTAAACTGACTTGAGTGATGTCAAAAAAAATTAAGAGGACTCAAGTGAACTATGGTCTACTTAGGTGACCCTGATGACACAGATAAGCCTCCAAGTGGCCTCAAGGACTCTCTAACAGGATGCAAATGACCAGCTGTCTGCAAGGAGTATAAATACTTCCATCCCCCACCATCCAGTCAGAGCTGAAGAAGCTTCTTGGATGAGAAGAGAAACGTCTTCAAAGAAAAACAAGAAAGTCCAGTTCTGTCGTGAAAAAGCACCTTTGGGACAAGAGGATTCAGATTAATACTTAGAGGAGAAACTAACAAGTAATCTAGAGGTTAGAATGGAAAACAAAATAAAATCTTGGATAACGAATGGAAAAAGCCTTCTGTATTTTTTCCTCAGGAAACCTACATGAATGTGTCTATGAAGTTCCCGAGAGTTGAGGCTAATTAAAAAAAAAACTTATTTAAATAAATAGAGAAATCAACAAAAATCTACATTTCTTCAACAGAATTAAAACTACAGAACAGACCAAGGACAGCAGGCATTGCAAGTGGAATGCTCATCTATAATGGAAAAAGAAAATATTGAAAAATATCTTGAAAGTTAGGAGTAAGCACTGTTTGAGAAAGGGAGTGTTGACAGAAGCAAAATTGGTCAACAAAAATAGACATAAATATGTCCAAAATAGTGGGAAAAATATGTTCAAACATCGACTGGCCACTTGGGGACTTGGTGCTCAAAAAGGCAATAACATCTCTCCTCTGAAAGCAATACGATAGGTAATTAAATCTGTAAGTTATGAGATCATGGCACAACCTGGCAGCCAATGAAGTTTCTACATCCTAGTAAAGGTAGCCTTTTTCCTTCCTTCCTTCCTTCCTTCCTTCCTTCCTTCCTTCCTTCCTTCCTTCCTTCCTTCCTTCCTTCCTTCCTTCCTTCCTTCCTTCCCTCCTTCCCTCCCTCCATCCCTCCTGCTTTATCTTTTTTCTTCTTTCCTTCCTTCCTTCTTCCCTCTCTCCCTCCCTCCCTTTTTACAGATACTATTTAACTTTCTGATAATTTCAAAAATAATACATCATAATAAATCAACAAAAAAACAGGCTAGCTGTTAACTCTTTCTGTGGTTTAAACTGTGAACGTGGTTGTTTGTATGACAAGAGAGAGACATCCATACGTTGGATGGCATTGTAAGATCTGCCAAATCGGAAAATTATATTTTGACAACAGTGCTGAAGACTGAAGTACCAGATCTTCCCACTAAAAATGGAACTTGAAATATCAGATGGCTTTTGGGAAGGAACAGTTAAAGGCAAGGACTTGAGCAAGAAAAACGGAATTCAAAGAGTTTCATTTTTTTTAAAAAAAGCATCTTATCCCAATTTCATTTTAAATTGCATTTTATTTCTATTTTACTCTAAATTGTATCTTAACTAATTCCATTCTAAATTGTTTTTTACTGCATTTTAGTATAACGTGCGTTTGGAACTCTGAACCTTGACATGGCCCACGGGCTAATCAACAAAGATTACTATTATTAGAATTCAAAGGGACCTTAGAGGTCTTGCAGCCCAATCCCCTGATCAATCAGGAGACCCTATAGCAGGGGTGTCAAACTCAATTTCATTGAGGGCCGCATCAGCATTGCGGCTGCCCTCAGGGGGCCGGGTGGGTGTGGCCAGGGTGGGCGTGGCCTACTGGGTGGGCGTGGCTAGAGTGTGTATGGCCTACTGGGTGGGCGTGGCCAGCTCTACATTGTTCGCATCAAGGGTGCCTATGGGGGCCTGGGCAGGAGTGGGACAGATCTGAGGGTCTCTGGCAGAAGGAGGGTCTCTGGGCCAGGGCCAAGGCAGTGGGGGGCCATTCCCTCACTGTTTCCAGGATGGCTTCACGGGCTGCATGAAACCATTTCGCGGGCCGGATCCGGCCCCCGGGCCTTGTGTTTGACATGTCTGCCCTATAGCATTTCAGACAAATGGCCGTTCAATATTTTCTTAAAACTCTCCACTGATGGAGCACCCAGGCAAGCCGTTTCACTGGATCATTGATCTGACAGAATGGATTCTATCATTCTGAACAGTGAGAGCGTAAGAAACATTTCTCTACCCTTATTCCATTAAAACAAAAACAAAAAAAAATCTTGGAAACTTTTTTTCAATGCAAAAAAAGTTAAATACTCAATTCTCCCCCTCCACTTATTTTTAAGACCAGGCATTTAAACATGTATGCTAGTAGCACCCAACCTTTCAGGCTTTATGGACTGGTGGGAGGGGGTGGAAAGAGGGGGTGGTTCTTCATGACTGGTGGGTGGGCATGGATGCACAGCTCCATTTGTGCGCACAAATGGAGCTTCATGCATGCACACGCGCTTGCCCACCACGTCCATTTTCTGGTTCCAGGGATTGGGGACCCCTGATTTATATGACACTCCTTTCCAGTAAGACAAACCCTAAAAAGAGCCTGGGTCTTTGTTTGGAACAAAGAATAATAATATATAAAACAGTGTGTCACGGTTCCGACAGATGAAACTCTTCAAGAGGCCTTTGAGGCATTGTTTACCTTAAAGGATCTTTTATTCGGTAGCAGAATAATGGCACTTACATAATCGAAGTCAAAAACTGAATTCCCCCTGCCCCCTGGGCACAATTCCTTTCTCCAGTTAACAGTCATAAATCACATTCTCCAATTACTGTAGCTTGAAGCGCGGGCTCCCTCTACAGCTCTCCAGCCCGCCAATTCTTTATCAGCTCTGGGCTCAGTAGCCTTGATTCTCATGCTAGGTTTAGTGTTGCTATGTCTAGCTGGACTCTCATTCACATTCCCCCCCCAGCATCATCTAACTCTAAAAACGAAAGGGAAAAGATGGCTACATTTCCATCTGTTGTCAATGCAAAAAATCCGATGTTAGCAGCATTGACACAGTGACTGTTTTCGCCATTGGCTGCATATTTTTGTTGGGTTACCATAACATTTTGCTGGTGTGTGCTTGTGTGTGTGTGTGTGTGTGTGTGTGTTTACATGGATGCAAAGGTGGATACAGAGATAGAGATATAATTAAATTGTCCCTTTATTATTTTTAATCTCCCCTTCTTTTGTGTGCTGTCATTTATAGTGATATTCTTAACAACTGCATTATGTTTCTGCTTTCAGATGGGCAAACAGATGGATAGAGGAATATTTCCAAGTTATTCCAAGAAATAAAGACAACATAAACAGATAGAACATTATAATTGCTTTCCAACTCTTTGCAAACAACACTAGTAACACAAATAGAACATTGATAATAACTGTTTTTTCCTATTGCTTTATTTTGTAAGTTATGGGACAGAGGATTATCCTGTTGACTATTACAACAGAAAAAACCATGAAAGAGGATTGGAAATGGGGATCATAAAACAAAAATCAAAATGAAAAAACATATATCAAGGTTGAAAGTGAAATTTAGGTTGAAAAAAACCCCTTGATTTATTTATTTAGTTATTTAAAAAGCTAAGCTTGTAAGCCGCCCTGAGTCTTCGGAGAAGGGTGGGATATAAATGGAATTAAAATAAAATAATAAATAAAATAATAAAAAGGGAGAAAACACATCGGAAAAGAAAATTCATCCCATTTCCACCATTTTTTTTCTTCTTCACAGTTTCAGAATCTGCTGAAATAATATGGGTGAAAAGTTGCAGAAAAAGACAAAAAAAACCTGGCTTTATTGTATTTTATGTAGATTTAATCATAACGAACCATGTTTGAAAATTCAAGACTGCTACATAAAAGGAAAAAAAAGTAATATAGAAAGATCATGCTTGAAAAAAAAATGGCAAAGATGTTCCTGTAATTTAATCGCTTTACTAATTGTGCTTGAATTCTGCATTTCTTAATTGCACGTTGGGGAATAAAGGCTAGCGAGGTTTTTGTTTTTTTTTAAGGATCTGAAATGCTTCAATTAACAACTTCAGTTAAGGAAACGCAGGTTAGAGTCACACACGGGCTCCAAGCCAACTTTTCCTCCGTATCGTTAATAATAATTTGCACATCGAGCAAAGCACAGAGACATGATAGCACTATTCCAAAATCTGACGGGTTCTTACAAAGTCAAAGCACAAGGAGAGAAGCAACCTAGAACTAAGAAGAAATCTCCTAAGGGTGAGAACAATTAACCAGTGGAACAGCTTGCCTCCAGAAGTGGCTGCTCCATCCTTTGAGGCTTTCCAAAAGAGATTGGACAAACATTTATCTGAAATGGTATGGGGTCAACTGCTCAAGCAGAGGGTTGGACTAGAAGACCTCCAGGGTCCCTTCCAACTCTATTATTCCACGTTCCATGACTCGGCGCCTGTTTCTGCACTTCTTATCTCAATGGTCCTTTGATGATTTCTCCAAGCTCAACTTCCTGGCTTCCTACAAACTGCAAATCAGCTATCATTCCTAAATCTATTGCTAAGCTAGTTTACAGCTACAAAAAAATAATACATTGTTATCCTATTGTTAGAATTACAGTAGACATTGACCCAAGTTTATAAAATCTAACATTTAAGTTAGTTTGAGTATATATGATTAACTGGGTACATATCAGCACCAAACGGCAAGGCAAGAAGCAATGGATGGAAAGTAATCAAGGAGAGATGCAAGCTGGAATTAAGGAGAAACTTCCTGACAGTGTGAGCAACTAACCAGTGGAACAGCTTGCCTCCAGAAGTTGTGGGTGCTCCATCATTGGAGGCTTTTAGGAAGAGATTGGACATCCAATTGTCTGAAATGGTATAAAGTCTCCTGCTCTAGAAAACCTAGAAAACCTCCTAGGTCTGTTCCAACTCTATTATTTTATGACTTCTAAAGCCATAAACCATAGGGTTATTGTTGTTGTTTTTCCAAATCACAATATGAAATATGAGCTAGAGTTACTGATTGTGCTAGACTACAACTGAGCAAGCCATTCGATCATAATCTTCACTTGTCAGTTGTAAATCCACATTTGATCCCATCTGTATCAATACAAAGAAGCAAACACCATTACCGACAGTGTTGATACTCTAGTTACTAATTTCTGACTCTGTTCTTCAAACATCTCCCGTAATATTTCCATATTTAATATTGTGTCATTTTGTAAGTCCTGGTATTAACTGACATCAAGGAAAGGCATCTTCTTCTTCTTTTTAACCTTCTGTTTAGAATTTTTAACCTCCACTAGTGTGTGTAGGGTCTAAAATCACTAAATAACTTGTCTTTGTTATGACTTACAATGGCCAGGACAGTTAAAATATCTCTTTCTCATGAGACTTTTTTTTAATGATAATTAATTCCAAAATCCTATTATAAAAATCAATATTCCAATTTTTTTTCTCTCGATCCTTAATCCATGTATCATTTTAGATCCAAATCTAATTTAGCTTTCTGCGGTTTATTTCCAATTCTTTAGATTCTTATGCTTAGGATTATTATTTTTTTCTTTGTTCAGACTTGAGCATAAGCTCACCCAACGACTTTTCAAAATTGTAGCTTCATTTATTTTTGTTTATTTTTTTTTAGGTTTATACACCACCCACCTAATATATTAGACTGCCAAAAGTCTCTAATAGCTTTAGGATAGTTAACAAGCAGTTTCTAAAATTCTTACCAAGTGAGGTTTGCAGACCCAAAGCTGCTTTGTCAAAAGGCAATTGGACTTTATTTTTCCTGTAAGACCTTTCACTTCTCATCCAAGAAGCTTCTTCAGTTCTGACTGAATGGCGGAGGATGAAGAATGTAGATTCCTTGTAGTCATCCTGCCATTAGCACTGTTTCTGAGAGTCTTCGAGACCACTTGGAGGTTTATCTGTGCCTTCAAGGTCACCTGAATAGTGCAGATGTATGTGGAGCCCTCCTGGAGCTGCTGAAAGGACTGTCTTGTAAACAGGGGGCAGGTGGTGTTGTATCGCTCCCCTTCTGTTGAGGGACTTCAGTCTTAATGTAGATGGCCTCTTTGACCCCTCTTTCAAACCGGAGGTCCTCCCTGTCCAGAATGTGGAGTTTGTTTGCAAGCTTAGTGTCTCTTAAAAGGTTCTGCCATAGTTACAAGTAAGATGGCTGATCTTGTCATCTCTCAGAACAAAACCCAGAGAAAACCACTCTACTGCACTTTTCAATAAGAAGCAGATATCCAGAGTACATGTGGGTGATCTCCCATCCTCTCCTTATCTTTTGTTGTTGTTAGCTGCGAAGTCATGTCCGACCCATCGTGACCCTATGGACAACGTTCCTCCAGGCCTTCCTGTCCTCTACCATCTTCTGGAGTCCATTTAAGCTCACACCTACTGCTTCAGTGACTCCATCCAACCACCTCATTCTCTGTCGTCCCCTTCTTCTCTTGCCCTCAACCTTTCCCAGCATTAAGCTCTTCTCCAGTGAGTCCTCCCTTCTCATTAGGTGGCCAAAGTATTTGAGCTTTAGCTTCAGGATCTGGCCTTCTAAAGAGCAGTCAGGGTTGATCTCCTCTAGGACTGAGCGGTTTGATCGGCTTGCAGTCCAAGGGACTCACAGGAGTCTTCTCCAGCACCACAGTTCAAAGGCCTCAATTCTTTGGCGCTCAGCCTTTTTTATGGTCCAACTTTCACTGCCATACATTGCAACTGGGAAGACCATGGCCTTGACTATACACACTTTTGTTGACAGGTCTCCTTATCTGGAGAGGATAAAAAAAAATAAAAAATAAACCCAGTCTACTTACTAGTTCCTTGTTCTTTGCCATGTTCACTGGTTCCACCCTCAGTGGGATGTCTTCCTTTTTCTATACTTCCCTCAGAAGCCCTTTTCCTTTATTGTTCCAAAGAATAAATATTGACCATTTGGACACTAGGATCAAATTGGAACACTGTCAGTTCAGCTCTTGTGCGTGCCTTTGAAGAAGCAGAGATGGCAGGATGCAAAATAATTTATAACACGATTTTAGATTAATCCGTTTGAAATGCAAACACATCTTTATGTTCAGAATACCAGAAGAGCTGAAAATCTGCAAAATTCTTATATGAACCATTCTATAGGCCCTAAGCAAACAGAGATGATGCACTACAGTATTTATGCTTTCAGAATGCAAAATACATGAAGATGATTAGGGGACCAGAGGCTAAAATGTATGAAGAACGGTTGCAGGATTTGGATATCTCCAGTTTAATGAAAAGAAGGACAAGGGGTGATAGCAGTATTTCCAATATTTGAGGGGAAAAAGAAGAGGGAGTCAAGCTCTTCTCCAAGGCACCTGAAGGCAGGACAAGAAATAATGGATGGAAACTAATCAAGGAGAGAAGCAACCTAGAACTAAGCAGAAATTTCCTGATAATGTGAACAATTAATCAGTGGAAGGGCTTGCCTTCAGAAATTGTAGGTGATCCAACACTTGGACATTTTAAAGAAGAGATTGGACAACCATTTCTTGGAAATGGTATAGGATTTCCTGCCTGAGCAGGGGGTTGGACTAGATGACCTTCAAGGACCCTTCCAACTCTGTTATTCTACATTTCAAAGATAGAGTTCATAGCTCTTTTTTCTTCTTCTCAAAATAGTCATCCAGGATGAATATTTTGACAGAAAATGTCTAGTTAGTATTATATATTATCTTTTCATTTCATGTTTTTTTTTAATTGATTAATCATTGATCAGTTGAAGTCAGGCTACCAACAGAGGGACATTCCTAATTTATCTTTAAGAATTTTAAAATACTTGGTACAGCCTAGGGACAAAGTTTCAGTGGATTAAAAAAAAAAACACCCCTAACTCAATGAAAACTAAATAAAGGAAGGGTTCCTTATCCGGACGAATTTCCTGACAATGAGAACAATCAACCAGTGAAATGGCTTGCTTTCAGAAATTGTAAGTGCTCCATCACTGGACGTTTTTAAGAAGAGACTGTCTGAATTAGAATAGAGTCCCCTGCTTGGGCTGGAGGTTGGCCTACAAGACCTCTAAGGTCCCTTTGAATTATATTTTCCCTATTATCTTGCTCCTTTCCTTGCCTGGAAGACAGAAATGTTGTAATCGGGCAATGATTATTGATAGTTGATAGTTCTCAACTGAGGATGCTTCTTGGGTGAGAAGCAAAATGTCTTCAAGAAAGAAGAGGGGGTCAAGGTATTCTACAATAGCACCTGAAGGCAGGACAAGAAGCAATAGGTGGAAACTAACCAAGGAGAGAAGCAACCTGGAACTAAGGAGAAATTTCCTGACAGTGAGAACTATTAACCAGTGGAACAACCTGCCTCCAGAAGCTGTGAATGCTCCAACACTGGAAGTTTTTAAGAAGAGACTGGACAGCCATTTGTCTGAAATGGTATAGGGTCTCTTGCCTGAGCAGGGGGTTGGGCTACAAGACCTCTAAGGCCCCTTTGAATTATGTTTTTCCTGTTATATTGCCGCTTTCCTTGCCTTTAACCATTTTGCCCCAAAGGCCAACTGATATTTAAAATTCCATCTTTAGTGGGAGGATCTGGTACTTCAATCTCTAGCATTATTATCAAAATATAATTTTCCAATTTGGCAGATCTTACAATTCCATCCAAACTATGGATGTCTCTCTGTCTCTCTCTCATCATGGAAACAACCATGTTCACAGCTTAAACCACAGAAAGAGTTAACAGCTAGCCTGTTCTTTGCTGGTTTCTATATTTATTTAAGGGATGTGGTGGCTCAGTGGGTTAGGACACTGAGATTGTCAATCAGATGGTCGGCAGTTTGGCGGGTCGAATCCCGAGTGCCGTGTAACAGAGTGAGCACCTGTTACTCGTCCCAGCTTCTGCCAACCTAGCAGCTCAAAAGCACGTAAAAATGCAAGTAGAAAAATAGGGACCACTACGGTGGGAAGGTAACAGCGTTCCGTGCGCCTTTGGCATCTAGTCATGCCGGCCACATGACCACATCCTCGGACAAGCGCTGGCTCTTTGGATTTGAAACAGAGATAAGCACCGGCCCCTAGAGTTGGAAACGACTAGCACACATGTGCAGGGGAACCTTTACCTTTATATTTATTTAACTAAAGGTTTCCTTGAATTAGTAGGGGGGCTGGACTAGAAGACCTCCAAGGTCCCTCCCAATTCTGTTATTCTCATAGTCTGAGATTCTAAACTTCTCACTAGTGTCTGATGAAAAAAGAAGGACACAATTTCTCTCTGAGAAGAAAGGCTAAGAAGTTCAAGGACTGAGCAGAGAAATTAGCGGAAGTAAACAGAAATTTCATATATCCCTCTGAATAACTTCTGCTTTTCAAAAGTTCTGAGCAGGCAACTTTTTCCCCCTACTTCTTCAAAACACACAAACTGCTCTTCACTTCTCATTAAGAATTCAGTGGGGCCTGAATGGGCTAAATAATAGATTGGTTCATTTCAACAATCAGTTTTCTAGATTAAAGAAAACAGCTACAGTTGAGCGCGGGCTGTTCCCTCTATTTACAGAGCCATTTGAATGCTAACTAGGTGCGTACCGTTCAATGCCTCTTAAATCTAAATAACCTGCTGAGATCCATCCGGACATCAACAGCATCCACATTACTCTGTGCAGGTTACTGACATCCACGTATTATGTTCCTCCATTGAAGGATCATGCAGGTCACGCAGAGAACAAAATGAGAATCCAATTCAACAAATACCATGGGCCAACATTGTGACGTGTTGGCCCATGCCCAAATAGAGCATTACCTAAAGTAGATCACTTCACTCTCTGTTATAGTGAGCTTCGAGTAGACCAGCTGGACCTTTCTGAATCCTCTCAGAAGACAGATTCTCGGGATGGATTCCATATAGTGGTGGGATTCAAATAGGTGAACAACTGGTTCTCTGTGTGGATGTCCATTCTGGGCCTGGGCAACCAAAATATAGCTACTGGTTCCGCCAAAGTGGTGCAAACAGGCTGAATCCCACCACTGATTCCATACAAGAACTCTATGTCCAGCAATACAAGCAGAAGATATAAAAGGGCAGCCATCTTCCCAGCTATGTTTTTTAGGATCACTTTCTGTGATCTGAATCATGCCTTTAAGTGTAATATTTGTTGTGATTCAGTGTCAGCCTGTGCTCCCAGCAGCTGAGTCCGATAAATCTGAGGAGGAGGAGGAGGGGTTTGGAGAGCCTTTGGTGTCAGAGGGAGGCTCTGATGCACTGCAGAACTCTCAGTCTGGCCCTTCCAGTCATGTTCCTCATGAGGCCCAGCTGTGTGAGCAGGAGGTGTCAGACTCAGAAGAGTCACAGCTGAATCTGTTCAGAGATGCTAGAAGCAGAAGGCAATCCAGCAGAGCAGAGCAGAGAAAATCAATGAGGCAACTCAGTGAGAGGAGGAGAAGGCAGTGAGAAGCCACGCCTGGGGACTGATAATAAAAGGGGAAGGTGTGGGCGGAGCTGGTTGCTGAAGGCAACCATTTGGAGGCATTCTAAGAGAATCCTGGTCTGTTCTTGCTACTTCTGTTTACTCTTGTTTGTTGACTCTTGTTTGATATTTTGATTCATTTATTGAAGGAAATATTCTGTTGCTTTTTTGTTTGAACTGTAAATAAATTTGGATTGGGTTTTTCCAGCTTATTGACTGTAAAAAGGGAAAATGGGTTGTCCCTGACTCACAAACAGGGCCGGTCATAGGCTGGAACAGAACAATATTGGAAGAACCTTGAATGCAGTTGGAAGCATATACTGTAGATTTCTTACTTTACTTGGTTACATAAGTCAGCATACAATAGATAAGGTGTAAAAGTTATAAAAATACTCATGTATGGCTTCTGTGGTTTTGATCACATGTTTAAACCAGAGGCTTATGGTTTCTTATGGAACTTTCCACATCCCTAAAGCAAAAGAAGCAAAATTAACTCTATTTTTCCCATGCAAAAATCCAGTTAGTTGACAATAGCTTTTCATAAACCCCCCTCCCTGCCCCCCAGGTGTTCAAGTTGCCCAATTACATCCCCTTGGTTTGTTATGGGAATAGTCCACTTCTCCATCAGACCATCTTCTTTTGATGACCTTGGGACTCATGGTCCATGGACGGCTTCTTGAAACTCCCATTTCTTTCCCAGGCTCTCGCCTCCCACTACTTCTATGGAAAGTTGAGTAGCAATGGAGGTTAGCAGTTCAACCTTGACAAACATTCAGATCCATGTGTAAGTAAACAGACATGGTTAAACATTGTGTTTAGATTTTTTTTTAATCCAGCAAAAGATTTCAAATCAACTACTTTATAATTCCGTGATCTTTTTATTGTTGTGTCAAGTAATGCGTCAAAAGGAGAAAGAGAATTCAATTAGATAACTTGCAAGCCAATGTTTGATTTTGGTATTCACAGCAAAAGCCTTTTTTTTTAAATAAAGATGTTAATGACTAGAGTTGTTGTTTTTTGTTTTGGTTTTTGGTTTTTGGGGGCTTGATAATTACTGAGGCATAATGAACTTGGGGCTTTAAACAGAAATGCGTATTTTCTCTAGTCACACACAGTCATTTAAACAGCCGCCAACTTGTTACCTCGTGTGCTAACACTTTATGATGAGTTTTATCAGAGCTGTCATAGCTTACATTTTGGATAATTAATGCACAAGAGAAAAGATGGCAAAGAAATGTCCCTCAATCCTCTGAGGAAAATTTCATCGTGTTTTATGGCATGGTTGCTGTCAAGCACTGAGGATATCAGGAGACTCAGGCAGTTGAAGTGAGTATAAAGATTTATTATAAGCTTAAGCTGTCTACAAGAATCTGACCAACTAACAGTCAAGGGAAATGAGTGGGAGATAAGGAAGGCATTCAAGGTAGACTGGACTTAGATTTCTTGCAAGTGTGCAGGGACTCATGATTTATGATACCTTTTGCCAACATTCAGCTGATTCTGGCTGCAGCCATCTTCAGTTCATTTTCAGTTGCCACAGTAATGAGAGGGGAGATGTATTCTTCTAGTTTAATCATAACAATAACTTTCCTGTGGGAACCAAGGTCGAGTTACCTAAGTTTCGGCGGGCTGGAGCTTCCATTAGAAAGCCCGCCAAAGTAGTTAATTGGGGATTGTGATTTATGACATATTGTAGGGGTGGGAAGTTCAACTTGTTACTTTGTAACCCTGGGGTGGAAACTTTCAGTCTTGGTTTCACCTTTGTTCGTGCTGATATTATGTAGCCATTAAATGTGTTCTTTGCCTCAGGGTTCTTATTTCTACTGGTCTCATCTATCGGAACCATGACACCCTTGATCCCTTCCTCGGGCTCAGCCTGCTCATCTTGGTTACCGTTAAACAAATTATTTTTGTCTTCTAGCATAATTGTGATAGTGTTTACTAATTTAATTTTTCAGCATATTTTTTAATCCCAATAACAGCTTCCATTCATAAAAATAATAGTACTTTTGGCAGCGCAATTTAACAAAAAAAAATGTGGAGGTTGACAAAACATGGATACTAACTGACCTCTTGTTTCCAAATCTACAGCAGCTTTTCTAGGCAGTTACTTTCTCAAATGTTCACACAGCCCTTGTTTTTAGCAATGACACGATGGATGATTTATAATCGTCCATATTAAATGTTAGTTGTATGAGGGATATTTTTCACTACAGTCCAGTTCGAAGTCGCATTCCGAATGTGCATTTTTATCTCAATCTGCATATGTTTCCAACGCTTTTCATTCTCAGAAACAAAAAGAGAAGAGCAGGGAGAAACTGCAGCAAAATCCAGTATTTATAGAACAGGCCAAGGTAGGATGTAATTTGCAAAGGGCAGAGAAAAACTTGGTGATGGGAAGAGAAATAAAAAAAAATCACCTGTGTTGGGTAGAAACCTGGACGCGGTGGCTCAGTGGGTTAGGACGCTGAGCTTGTCGATCAGAAGGTCAGCAGTTTGGCGGGTCAAATCCCGAGTGCCACATAGCAGAGTGAGCGCCTGTTACTCGTCCCAGCTTCTGCCAACCTAGCAGTTCGAAAGCACGTAAAAAATGCAAGTAGAAAAATAGGGACCACTACAGTGGGAAGGTAACAGCGTTCTGTGTGCCTTTGGCATCTAGTCATGCCGGCCACATGACCACGGAGACATCCTCGGACAAGTGCTGGCTCTTTGGCTTTGAAATGGAGATGAGCACCGGCCCCTAGAGTTGGAAACAACTAACACATATGTGCAGGGGAACCTTTACCTTTACCTTAGAAACTTGGAAATATGATGTGATGGCATGTTATTAGCTGAAACTTTGCTTTTCTGTAATAGGAACAATTTAAAGGAATGTAGGTGCATTTATCAAGCGCTATGAAAATCTGAAACAGGCAGGAAACCCTGGGACACAAAATCAAAAACTGCCAGTTTTCTTCCTGACAAAGGGATAGTCTGAAATGTCATTTTCTGGGTGAGTTTGAGTAAAATTCACATAGATTCAAGAGGTTGGACTGGAAGACCTCCCAGGTCCCTTTCAATTATGTTGTTGTTATTGTTGTTATTGTTGTTATTGTTATTGCTCAATAATGCCTTACTCGGTGGAACTTGGGAAGAAGAGGAAAATTTGGGTTAATGAAGGCATAAATTTGGGCTGGTGAAACCTCTTCCTATGTTCTTGCAATCAATGTTGAAGAATTGAAGACTCTTGCTTTCAGATTGAGATGGGGCAGCCAAGAAACCAACAATGGTTCTAAGTGGAAAAACAGAGTTCACACCATAATGAACATTGACGGAATCAGGGATTTGAAGAAAAAACAAAAAAACAAAACCCACCATCTGCAAACTACACTTGCCTTAGACTGCATTAAAATTGAAACTTTGCTTCAGGCTAAATCCAAAGATATTTTATTTCACACAACATCTGAAGTATAAAAAAATAAGCTCTCTGATCTTCAAATATCTTTACTTTTGCTGGACTACACCATTGACCTTTTTTTTTTTAATATTGCATCTGTATTCTGTCGATTTTTTTTAAAATCTGACCAGTTACAAGGTACGGGACGAACACGTAACTGGGTGTAAGAAATAGGAAGCAAAACAAATTAAAGACATAATATAAAAAGGCAAAGGAAATATAGTTAAAGTTGGGTTACATCAACATCACACCTCCCCATAACTTATAATAATAGTTTATATAAATAATAGGTCAACCTTTTCTCCAAAGCACCGGAGGGCAGGACAAGAAGCAATGGATGGAAACTAATCAAGGAGAGAAGCAACCTAGAACTAAGGAGAAATTTCCAGAGAGAGCAATTAAGCAGTGGAACAACTTGCCTCCAGAAGCTGCACGTGCTCCATCACTGGCAGTTTTCAAGAAAAGACTGGGCAACCATTTGTCTGAAATGGTATAGGGTTTCCTGCCTGAGCAGGGGGTTGGACTAGAAGACCTCCAAGGTCCCTTCCAATTCTGTTAAATTCTAATTTTTGCAAACCATTCTTGTTTTCAGCACTAAATTTATATTCAGTTTTATACACAATCACCTTTTTTTCCTTTTCATCCATATCCATATTTTCCCTAAGATCCACCTAATCTCTACCAAACAATCTCTGTTCTACATTCATTCGTATCCTTCACTAGTTCTCTCACACTTTCATTATAAATGATCAAACCAATCATGCTTCTTAATTCATTCTTTTTTCCACCTGTGTATGCCCAAACACCCTTAAACCCCATATTTAAACCAATCAGAGCTTTTTCTAGGTCAAGAGTAGGCATGCTGGCTGAGGAATTCCTGGAGTTGAAGTCCACAAGTCATAAAAGGGCCAAGTTTGAAGACCCCTGTTTTAGAGAGTCGTTGAGGCCCCTTGGAGGTTTATCTGTGTCCTCAGGGTCATCTGAGCAGTGCAAATGGGTGTGGAGCTTTCTTGGCTGAAGGTTGTTTTTTGCCCTGGGTACCTTCACTGTTGGAGACAGAGGCAGGCTGTTGGGGATGAGTCTGTGTTGTCTGCATCTCAAAATGAAGCACAAATGCTTCCTGTGGTCTGCCATGTTTTCTGGAAATCCATTCATAGTCCCTCACCATTCGAAGGGTGTTCAACCCCCAAGTACATAGCTAAGTGTCTATGGAGATTCTCAGTCATTTTTAGGAGGCAACTGGACTTGTTTTTCTTTGAAGATGTTTTGCTTCTCATCCAAGAAGCTTCTTAAGCTCTGACTAGATGATGGGGACATGGAAGGATTTAAATCTCCTTAGACCTGAAGACATGGTTCTCCCAAGATATCTGAGGACCCCAGAAGGTGACGGAGCCCATCAAGTGGCTTGTTTGATTGTTGGAGGTGCTGAGGGGTTACTTATTTTTGAATTTGAGGTTTTATGTTATGAGCTCCCCAGAATCACCAAGAATGAGTTGGGTGGCCATATATATATATTTCTTAATAGGTAAAGGTAAAGGTTCCCCCGGACATGCATGCTAGTCGTTTACAACTCTAGGGGCCAGTGCTCATCTCCGTTTCAAAGCCGAAGAGCCCGCGCTTGTCCGAGGACGTCTCCGTGGTCATGTGGCCGGCATGACTAGACGCCAAAGGCGCACGGAATGCTGTTATCTTCCCACCGTAGTGGTCCCTATTTTTCTACTTGCATTTTTACCTGTTTTCGAACTGCTAGGTTGGCAGAAGCTGGGATGAGTAACAGGCACTCACTCTGTTACGCGGCACTCAGGATTCGACCCGCCAAACTGCCAACCTTCTGATCGACAAGCTCAGCGTCCTAACCCACTGAGCCACCGCATCCCTTATTTTTTCTTAATAATAACTAATAAATACATATGTAGTGTTAGATAGGCAACCTGGGATATTTGTGCATTTAAAATTATTTGCCCATCTTTCATTGCCCTTTGAAAAAGGTGGCCAACAGCTTTTAAGAGGAAAAGAGATCAAAATGAGAAATTTGCACATAGGGATGGTAAGACAACAACAATAACTCACTTAAAAAGCAAGTTATGTACACTGATTTTCATGAGAACCCTAGCTTTAAAGATAATAAGAGGACAACATTCTTGCCTATAACTGCTGAAATGAGTAACACAGTTAACCGAGGCAATAATAAAAGCAAAGGATTGTAAATCCACTCAAGAGGGAAAGAGAATCAATTTTCAGTGCAGGAACATTGCCAAGCATGTCATCTCATTCTTGACTTTTAAGCCGAATAAAATTCAGATTGAATTTCTCTTCATTTCGGTTACACAAGCCGTTCTTTACGTAGTGAGTAACAATGCTGCCTGCTGGTCAACTTTCGCAGACTTAGATCTGTGTTTTCTCTTGCAAATGGGGAATAAGAAATGAAATTACAAAGGTATCCAACCTACAAACAGGTTCTGTCCCTCAACGTTAGTCAGCAGTACGCCTTTCAGGTTAAGGCAGGAGTTGAAGTCCACAAGTCATAAAAGGGCCAAGTTTGAAGACCCCTGCTCTAAAAAGATGCAAATGACCATCTGTCTGCAAGGAGTATAAATCCTTCCATTCCCCCACCTTCCAGTCAGAGCTGAAGAAGCTTCTGGGATGAGAAGCCAAATGTCTTCAAAGAAAAACCAGAAAGTCCAGTTGCCTCCTTGAAAAAAGCACCTTTGTGACATGTCTTCAGGGTTTAGTGAAAGAGTGTCAAAATGGGGAACAATCGTACGTCTGTAGGGGTGATGTACTACAGGGAAGAAGCCACCACTGAGAAAATCATTCTTGGACCCACTAGATGGACATCCTTAGGGACCCAAAGTCACCCCATTCTGGTGGGTTGGCTAGATATGACTAGGAAAAGACAGTCCTTCAAATATCCCAGTCCCAAGCCATCTAGGGATTTGAAGGTGACAACCAGCATCTACAGTAGAATTGGATCAGGAAGGAAATCAGCAGCCAACACAGCTTCCACAAGAAAGGTAAAACATGTCCAAGTCTATGCTTGCACAAAACAGAAGAATTTTTCACTAATTGAAGCTTCTGGCTCATTTTCAAGGGCAGCCACATGGGCGCAATGGTGGTATAAGCGCTGCAATCCACAACTTGAACATTTGGAAATCAGTTACACATCCACGAAAGGGCAATTAATCAGTGCTATCTTATTATCCTCATGACACAGTGATAAAACCCAGTGAAAGGATTGCAAATGGTGTTAAAAGGTTTAGATATTGTTCCATGAATCAATTAGTCAATACTGTAGTCAAATTCTTTTCTGGGAAGAATTCCACCCCTATTTCCCTCTTCACTGAAACATTCAGCATTAACTAAGAAATGTACAAAAAGTCCAGTCCTTCCAAGAGTTTTTATAAAACATTCTGGACTTCCTTTGAAAATGACCTGGTAACCTTTGACTCAGGCTACAAAAAATGCTTCCTGGTCAACTCTGCAATTTTAAATCTGAGAAGCGTTTACTAGTCCATGCTCAGAACTACTTTTTTATGTATGTATGAATTTAATTTAATTTAATATTTGCCACCCATCTCACTGATAAGATGAGATTCCTTCAATTTCTTTAAAATTCTGAGAATTGGTTTAAAGTGAAAACATTTGATTCCATGTACATGGTTAGAATGCAGTATCATGGGCAAACTCTGCGTACATCCCAGGCTAAGTAACTTTTAATTACCAAATATTAGAAATCTATAATTGTATATATCTCCAGATTCTATACCTCAAATAGTAATACACAATCATCTGGTATTTCCCCCATTGAAGTTAAATATTCTATTTTGTAACCATGAGTACCAGGAGTCCCAACTTTTATTAAAAAGTGATTCACTTTTCCCTTTGAGTATATATGTCATTCGATCTGACTCTGCGCATAGTAATACTTTCTCTATTACTTGATAGTCCATTGGGATTTCTTTCATCTTCCAATATTGCGCATAAGTCATACGCGCCGCTGTTGTAATATGTATTAATAGATAGCAAACATTTTTTGGTACTTCTTGTGGCTTCATCCCCAAGAGGAAAATAGCGGCCCACAGCTTCATCAGCGTACAACAAGACACGAGGTCGGACTCTTGTGCCCGCTGCCCGGCTGCCATGTCCTTGGCTGCGTTGCTCCGCGTGAGCTGCGCCCAGGGTTGGCTGTCTTCTGGGGGGGCTGCTAGTGAGAGGGAGCCCATGGGGGAAGGTGGGGCTGGGGCAACAGCACACGTGCCCAGAGAGAGAGCTCTGAGTGCCCCCTCTGGCACGCGTGCCATAGGTTCACCACTACTGATCTGTATCATGTATATCTATGTCAATCTTTATCTCTATGCATGCACACAGGCATACATGCATACATATGAAACAACTGTATATTAATCCTACGGAAGGGACTAAGTGGACACCTGTTGTACTTTCACAAGCAATCTTTTTTTTTCCTTTTTTACGATCATGCAGAGAGAGAGAGAGAGAGAGAGAGAGAGAGAGAGAGAGAGAGAGAGAGAGAGAGAGAGAGAGAGAGAGAGAGAGAGTGAGAGAGAGAGAGAGAGAGAGAGAAATGATGGTCCTTCTCTTCCTGCCTACCTTGGTAAAAATAAAAGAAGAAATGTAGATCCCAGCAGCCTGCACACTTGCTGACATTTCATTTCTTCAAGGAATTTCAGTTCTGATAGAAGGTCCCACCCTGTGGTGAAGTGCAATAATGCGAAACCCTCAGAACTCACAAGGCAGAAAATTGTTATGATGCTCATAACTAAAACGGTGTCATCAGCTAGGAATGGAGCTCCCCGAAATTCTCTCTGCTCTGATAGCCTGTGGGCATCTGGTCAGAATGAGATCTTCCAGAATGAGAGGTCTTTCTCTCTGGCCTTGGAAAGGAAATTTTCTAGCTCCGTTGCCTAAGTGTGTTTTCTAAACCATTAGGAGAGAAGCTACACAACAGAAAAGTAATCGCTCGAATGTAGGTCAGCCAGAATATTGCTGTCCTGACACTTTGTAAAGTAAAGAGCTGCCTTGTATTTTAAAAATCCAAAGGGCCTTTTTATATAGCTGCTAATAAAATAAAATAAAAAGGGCCAGATCAAAGTGACTTAATGCTCGGGATGATTAGACCTAGCAGAGGTTCTTTGTTTTTGCAAACGGTGTCTGTCCTGTTCTGTTTCTAATTTTGCCAGGACACAAAACGCACCTATGACCATCAATGAAGACGTGGGTGTATAGACCATGCACAAACACTCACTCCTTGTTGCTCTCTGAACTTGGTTGTTGCAGTTGTTTCATTACCAAACTAATAGTAATAGTGCAGAGAAGAGCAACAAAGATGATTAAGGGTCTGGAGACTAAAACACACAAAGAACAGTTGAAGGAATCGGGAAAAGAAGGACTAGGGGTGACATAATAACAAAGAAGAGGGGGAGTCAACCTATTCTCCAAAGCACCTGAAAGCAGGACAAGAAGCAACGGATGGAAATTAATCAAGGAGAGAAGCAACCTAGAACTAAGGAGACATTTCCTTACAGAACAATTAATCAGTGGAACAACCTGCCTCCAGAACTTGTGGGTGCTCCAACAATGGAAGTTTTTAAAGATGAGATTGGACATCCATTTGTCTGGAAATAGGGTCCCCTCCCCAAGCAGGGGCTTGGAGTAAGAAGACCTCCAAGGTCCTTTCCAAGTCTGTTATTCTGTTAACATCTGCGCTTGAAGGGAGTGGGGTTTGCCTAAGCACTGAAGATGCTTCTGAGTTTGGCAATGACACATCTGCAAGAAAACCACCAAGCTCAGAGTGCACTAAGGTCCCTTCAGTTCAACGTTGAAACTAGAAATATCCCTTTCTATCAGTAAATCCATTCTTCTTTAGCAACACATATGCCCATGTACAGACCACAAGCTTTTCTTCTTTGTTGCTCTCTTGAGAGGGAATCTAAGAACACATCAATCACGTTAAGGAATTAACTTGGCAGCGAGCACAATGCTGTATCTGTCCATTTTTCTGTCTGACCAAGGCTTTTATATATATATATATATATATACTGCTCAAAAAAATAAAGGGAAGAGAAAATAAGACATCCTACTATTAAATACAGTACATTGTGTTGTTTAAGTGTTCACTTTATTTTTTTGAGCAATATAATATAAAGATTGCCTGATTTTGTGCCTCTGTTTGTTCTATTTCTTTTCATCTTCTCATCTTTCCTAATACCTTCTCCTATTGGTAACTATGATTTATCGCTTGTTGTATCTTATATATAATGTTTGTAACTAAGGTAAAGGTAAAGGTTCCCCCGCACGTGCGTGCTAGTCGTTTCCGACTCTAGGGGCCGGTGCTCATCTCCGTTTCAAAGCCGAGGAGCCAGCGCTTGTCCGAGGACGTCTCCGTGGTCTTGTGGCCGGCATGACTAGATGCCAAAGGCGCACGGAACGCTGTTCCCTTCTCACTGTAGTGGTCCCTATTTTTCTACTTGCATTTTTACGTGCTTTCGAACTGCTAGGTTGGCAGAAGCTGGGACGAGTAACAGGCGATCACTCTGCTACGTGGCACTCGGGATTCGACCCGCCAAACTGCCGACCATCTGATCGACAAGCTCAGTGTCCTAACCCACTGAGCCACCGCGTCCCTATGTTTGTAACTATGATCTATGAAATATGACCTCTACCCTGCTCTCTTCTATTCTGTTTTGTTTTGTTCTGTTCTGTTCTGTTCTTCATTCCACTATTCTATTCTGGTCTAGTCTAGTCTAGTTTAGTCTAGTTTAGTCTGGTCCTGGTCTGGTCTAGTCTATCCCATCCCATTCCATCCCATTCTATTATTTGTCCCACCTAAGACTGAAGACAAACAGTAAATTTGGTGATCACCATTATTGAGTGTATTATAATATTAATATTATTGATATGCAATTTTATTATATTTTATGTCCATTGTTCAGTCTTATCAAATAAAGTGTTTCTATGTACTGTTTCCTTGTTTAGAGGCCGTAATAAAGATTATTGTTGTAGGTATCCACTGGTTGCTTTGAACTATAATTATCCAAATTTCTGATCAACTTTCCAGGCTAGGATTGAAATAGAAGGACCACTTCTATACGTAGAACCTGGATCTCTTAGACCAGGGGTCCCAACCCCTGGTCCATGGACCAGCATCAGTACATGGCATGCCAGCAACAAGGCCACACAAACAAGCAAAACTCCATCTGCGGGATGCAGGCAGCAAACAAGACAATGCCTCCTCTGCTTCACAGGGAAAAAACTTCCTCCACAGAATTGGTCCTTGGTGCCCAAAAGGTTGGGGCCACTGTCTTAGACCCATTTTTGTTGTTGTTAGTTGTGAAGTCATGTCCGACACATCATGACCCCATGGACAATGTTCCTCCATGCCTTCCTGTCCTCTACCATCTTCTGGAGTCCCTTTAAGCTCATGCCTACTGCTTCAGTGACTCCATCCAGCCACCTCATTCTCTGTCGTCCCCTTCTTCTCTCGCCCTCAACCTTTCCCAGCATTAGACTCCTCTCCAGTGAGTCCTTCCTTCTCATTAGGTGGCCAAAGTATTTGAGTTTCTACTTCAGGGTCTGGCCTTCTAAAGAGCAGTCAGGGTTGATCTCCTCCAGGACTGACCGGTTTGATCGCCTTGCAGTCCAAGGGACTCACAGGAGTCTTCTCCAGCACCATAGTTGAAAGGCCTCAATTCTTTGGCCCTCAGCCTTTCTTATGGTCCAACTTTCACAGCCATACATTGCAACTGGGAAAACCATGGCCTTGACTATACACACTTTTGTTCTTAGACCCATTACAGCACCCTTAACCACTCCACCACACTGATTGTCAGGTAGATAGATAGACAGACAATAAACACACACACACACACACACACACAGAGAGAGAGAGAGAGAGAGAGAGAGAGAGAGAGAGAGAGAGAGAGAGAGAGAGAGAGATGTAAACAAACACAGATATTGAATTGAATTTCTCCTGGCATCAGAGTAAACTGTGTGTAGTTTGGTAGTCTCGTTATTCAGAAAAGTAGGAGCATTAGTCCCCTCCCCCAATGATCAACAGATACTATTTCTTGATCTTCACAACCATTGTTGTTCAATGCCAGGAATGATGTTGTCTGCATGTCCCGGAAAGCAGGTGGGGAGGGCATAATTTCCATCACAGTTATCTTCTTTTTTTTTTTCAGCTTTATTGGCATATGCGCTGGCTCATTGGGAGTTGGAAGGAAAATGGCAAGCAATACAATATTTACATTGACAGCACGAAGAACAGGCTGCGAACGCTGTCTCTTTAAGCAAGGAGCCTAGCCTCCAGTTCATGCCATTCTTATGCATTAGTTCCACAAGCCTTTTTAGACACCTGTTGAGAACTGTATGCCAAGCATGAAATTCCATCTTGGAAAATAAAATAAAATAAAATAAAATAATAAGTTCTGAAACCTAGAAGAAACTCCATCCTGGAGAATGAAGTGAAAAGAAGCACAGGACTCCAGCTCTCTGAATATTTGGATGGCTCTCGTTGACTTCTGTGCAGCTGGCTTCAGAATAAACACCCGCAGGATTGCACTGGATGGAATTTTATTTCAGACATCAATGTCATTTTGGGTGATCTTTGCCATTCCATTCCCCTCCCCCGCATCCCTTCCCTTGTGATTGTCTTCTCCAGAAACAACGTCTGTATTCTAAGCTGTTGACTAGTGCAGATCCAACCTTGTGATGTTATGCTGGCCTTTGATGGTAAGTAAGGTTGATTGATTGATTGGTTGATTGATGGTGTAGATTGCAATACAGGCAGACCTTGACTTATGACCACAGTTATTTAAGAATCAAGAGTAGGCCACAGTTGCTATCTGTCTGTCTGTCTGTCTGTCTGTCTGTCTGTCTGTCTGCCTGCCTGCCTACCTACCTACCTACGTTCCTATCATCTGTCTATCTATCTATCTATCTATCTATCTATCTATCTATCTATCTATCTATCTATCTATCATCTACATTCCTACAACTATGATATGCACTTTGCTCTCAAATTTTGTTATAGAAATGACATTATCTTGATTTCTTACACAAGTTGAAAAAGGTGAAAAATCAAAATCAGCAGAGCAGATGTTTCCTGTTCAGAATCTTGGTTGTGAATCTTAATGTCTTAGTACAAGAGAAACATCTGGTGATTTTCAAAAGTAGATCAACACACTTTCATTCATTTATTCTGGACAAGCATTAGAAGCGTGAGGGAGAAATCATACTAAGTTCTTTTTTTTTGGTTCTCCTTCAAGTATGGAGGAAAGAATCCTTGCAAAAGGACACAGGAGTTCCTTCACAACAGTTATTAAATCTGGGTTTAAATTTAAGATGAATTCATAGATTCATGGGGCAGTATGTTTGTAAGACAGCATGGATGCAAGAGATTATGAATCAACACCAAAACCTAAGCATAACTGGAATGAAAAGCATTAATTTGATGAGACTTTCTAGAGTGCAGAGAAGAGCAACAAAGATGATCAGGGGACTGGAGGCTAAAACATATAAAGAACGGTTGCTGGAATTGGGTATGTCTATTTAATGAAGAGAAGGATGAGGGGTGACATGATAGCAGTGTTCCAGTATCTCAGGGGCTGCCACAAAGAAGAGGGAGTCAAGCTATTCTCCAAAGTGCTTGAAGGCAGGACAAGAAGCAACAGATGGAAACTAACCAAGGAGAGAAGCAACAAAGGAGAAATTTCCTGACAGAACAATTAATCAGTGGAAAAACCTGCCTCCAGAAGTTGTGAATATTCCAACACTGGAAGTTTTTAAGAAGAGATTGGAGAACTATTTGTCTGAATTGATATAGGGTTTCCTGCCTGATCAGGAGTTTGGATTAGAAGACCTCCAAGGTCCCTTCCAACTCTGTTATTCTGTTCTGTTCTGTTCTGTTCTGTTCTGTTCTGTTCTGTTCTGTTCTATTCCATTCCGTTCCGTTCCGTTCCGTTCCGTTCCGTTCCGTTCTATTCCGTTCCGTTCCATTCCATTCCACTCCATTGCATTCCAGTCCAGTCCACTCCATTCCAGTCCATATTTTTTTCTATTCTATTCTATTCTATTCTATTCTATTCTATTCTATTCTATTCTATTCTATTCTATTCTATTCTATTCTATTCTATTCTATTCTATTCTATTCTATTCTATTCTGTTCTGTTCTGTTCTGTTCTGTTCTGTTCTGTTCTGTTCTGTTCTGTTCCACTCCTAGACATCATGCTAGTTTTTATAGCTCTTAAGAGTGTACTTTATCCTATAGCATACCATACTATATCATATAGGGTAAGAATTGTGCCTAGCATAGCAAAATTAATACTGATAAAAAAATTAAAGCCAAATTGCCTGAATTTGGGGCTGACAGACAAATGGGAAGGGGATTTATTGGCAGAAGATTAATTTGCAACAATACCTTTAGGAAGGACAGTGAACATGGGAATTACTTTCCCTTTCCCTTAAGACTTATTGTAAGCTAGTGAACTTGCAAAGCATATGAGATGTTTCAACTCTGGCTGGTCCAAATGTCCCGTCAGATGAACTTTAGAAGTTTGAGAAACATTTATGGGAACATAATGTTCCTGGCACGTTTCAAAGTGACACCTTTTTCTCTCAGGAGTTTTCCATTGGTGCACAGCCCTAATAAAATTGTTTCAGTTTGACTGTTCTTGACTTTATTTCTCACTTTACAGTTAGCAGAGGTCAAGATGGGGTGAGTGGGGAGCAAATGTCTTGCTAGAAGAAATCTGTATTCTCTTTTCATCCTAGACATCCTTGCTCTTTTTACACACACACACACACACACACACACACACACACACACATAATGTGTCAATGCTGGTAACATCGGATGTTTTTGCATTGACAACAGATGGAGATGCAACCATTCTTTTGTCTTTTAGAGTTAGATGATGCTGGGGAGGTGGGAAGAATGTGCATGAGAGTCTAGCTAGACATAATAATACTGAACCTAGTGTGAGAACAAAGGTTATTGAAAAAAGGGATGATAAGAATTGGTGGGCTGGAGAGCTGGAGGGAAAGCCCACGTTTCAAACTAATTGGGGGGATGTGATTTATGACTGTCAAACTGGAGGAGGGAATTGTGTTTTGTTACTATGTGCTGAGGGGAGAGGAACTCAGTTTTTGGCTTTGATTATGTTAGTGCCGATGCTATGCTACTCAAATAAAGACTCTTTAAGGTAAACAATGCCTCGAAGTTCTTGGAAGAGTTTCATCTGTCGGAACCGTGACATAATATAGGTGTGCATGTATGTGTATGAGTATATATTTATTTTCTTTCAAGAGCGAGCATTGGAATTTCATTTTTTAATGTGTGCCAGAAAAAAAGTGACAATAAAAGTTATTTTATCTTAAAATGTGGCACAGGATAGCTGGCAAGTATATATACAAGATTGCCAATCAATACATGCTCACTTTGTAATGCTTTCAGGTTCTGCTTAACTAAAATCACTGGAATACAAAGAAGAAGAAGGAAGAGAAGATCCTCTGACTTGTCACTGACAGCGATCCAATTCACGTTATTTAAAACACAAACTTGGACGGTTTCTCTCATCCATGGGAGCAGCTAACTTTCCCCCCACTAAATGCCTCCATCAGAGAAGCTGGAATTTCTAGGAGTTATTTACTAGGGAAGAAGAATCTTGTAGCTTTTCAAAAATAGCTGTTAAAAGAATTCTTTCAAACAAATATCAGTTGAGGGACACGTTCATCCCCTGATGCCTTCTAAGGTCCAAATATGTGATTCTTAATATGGCAAATCAGAGGCATGAAGCAGACAATCAGTTTCATCATCATCATCATCATCATCATCATCATCATCATCATCATCATCATCATCATCATCGACCTGGCCATTGAAACTGCACGATTATGGATGAAACGTGTAACAGTGATACCCATGGTCATCAGGGCACTGGGAACTATGTCCAAAAACTTTGCAAAATGCATCAAGAAATTGCAGCTTCCAACAATGCTACAAAAAAAGCTGTGCTACTCGGAACATCTTACATTTTAAGGAGGTACCTGGTTGATGCCTAGGATGCTGGCTGCAACCCGAGTCAACCATTAGTGCCAGTCAGTTTGAGTGTTCAGTTGACTGAGTTTCATGTTTAATGAATAAAGCATAACAACAACAACAACAACAACAACAACAACAACAACAACTGCTAAGCTTGTAAGCCACCCTGAGTCTTCAGAGAAAGGCGGGATATAAATGGAATTTAAATAATAATAATAATAATAATAATAATAATAATAATAATAATAATAATAATAATAATAATAATAATAATAATAATAATAATAATAATAATAATATAACAATAACAACAACAACAATAATAATAATAAATAATAATAATAATAATAATAATAATAATAATAATAATAATAATAATAATAATAATAATAATAATAATAGTTGGAAGGGACCTTGGAGGTCTTTTAGCACAACCTTCTGGTCAGGCAGGAAACCCTATACCATTTCAGACAAATGGCTTCCCAGTGTCATCTTTAAAAACTCCCATTGTTGGAGCATTCACAGCTTCTGGAGGCAGGTGGTTCAACTGGTTAATTGTTCTCAACTGTCAGGAAACTTCTCCTTAGTTCCAGGTTGCTTCTCTCCTTGATTAGTTTCCATCCGTTGCTTCTTGTCCTGGCTTCAGGTGATTTGGAGAGTAGCTTGACCCTGTCTTCTTTGGGGCAGCCCCTGAGATATTGGAAGACTGCTATCATATCACCCCTCGCCCTTCTCTTTGTTAAACTAGGCATCCCCAATTCCAGCAACTGTTCCTTATATGTTTTAGCCTCCAGTCCTCTAATCATCTTTGTTGCTCTTCTCTGTGCTCTTTCCATGTATTCCAAATAAATGGTAGAAGAAAAGGGGAGGAAAGCATCCAAGGAGCATCTCATACCATTTCAACAGCAAAGTAATTCTGAAAAATGCTAACACTGCGACACGCATTACCTTTCCCCCGCCCTTCCATCGGCACCAATTTGAGAGAGAAAACCTGGCTGCCTCCCTGTTGTGTTTGGAATCACTATTTCTTCCTCCAGGATTGGGGAAATATGCCTAAGGGTTACAACAGGTTAATGGAAAATGACAAGCCAAGTCCCGTTCCATACCATGCCATCTGCCAAGCTGGGCTAAAACAACCTCACTTGGAGGGAAGCATATATATATATTTCACACAGTGATAATGAAACTTGTGAAAAATGACAGCTGATGAACGAATTCCCCAACTTTTAATCAACGAAGTATAAAGGACTTAGGTAGATACTAATTTTAAAGGTTTATTTTAAGGACAAAAATCCCACACATAACTTGCCTTGAGGTGTGAGGTGGGCTCCAAAGGTGGGATTTTGTCAATAGTAATAATAGAATAGAGCTGGAAGGGACCTTGGAGGTCCTCTAGTTTAGCCCCCTGCTCAAGCAGAAGAACCTACACCATTTGAGATAAATGACTATCAACTCTTAAAAATCTCCACAGATGAAGCACCTACAACTTCTGGAGGCAAGCTGTTCCACTGGTTAATTGTCCTCACTGTTAGAAAGTTTCTCCTTAATTTCAGGTTGCTTCTCTCTTTGATAATAAAGTAGCAGCATCAGCAATAGGATACTAATGACTTCCAGAGGAAAAAATGATGGAGTGATGATAACTCATAGTGCCAGTAGTCTTGGTGAAGAATGAAGAACTGATGAGTAGACTGGCTTTCCAAACCTCTCGGGATAAACAGAGGACAGGAGATCACCCACAAGTGCTCCAGATAGGGGCTCCTTGTAAGGACATTGCAAGACCTTGGTCTCTGGTGGGTTTTGAATACTGGAAGACAAGGGAATCACCATTTTGTTCAAACATATGATTGAGGGTGTCTTGGCGACGTTTCGTGATCGGAGCTGCCATCTCTCTATAGATATTGGTGGGGGGTGTGGGGGGTGCTGGCTTTGTTGCTGAAAGCGGGTTGGTTGGCTGTGTTGTTACATGTTGATTGGTTGATGGGGTTATTGTTTGGGGATTAGTCAGCTGTTTTGTAACATCCTGTGTGGCTGAGGTGTTGGCTGTGTGCCCATTAGTCTTTTGTGTTGTAATGTATATGTATATGTATATGTATATATTGAATTTAAAAAGGTAGCTTCTTAAAAGCTTGAATGAATTTTGTGAGAACGGGTAAAAAAGAAACAAAAAGAATTCAAGTTCTATGATATTATTTGAATCGATAAAAGATTAAGATAGTTAGAAATAAAAGGAAACAAGCAAACAATTTAATGTTCCTGACAAAAAAAAATGTTGCTATTGTTAGCATACACAGTAGGAAATTTTCACTCAGTTGCAAATAATCTTGGAGAATTTAATAGGGCCAAAAGCTTGGCAAAACATATGTAGGATATGATTTCTTTTAGGAGAATTTGTTTAATAGCATACATCAAGTAGAAGGAAGAGAATGTAATGATTTTGGTTCTGCAATATTGCTGAAGTTTTATGTTTCGGAATTTTTATAACAATTGTTTTAACAACATCTATGATATTGCTTAAGGAACATGGTGGCTCAGTGGGTTAGGACGCTGAGCTTGTCGATCATAAGGTCAGCAGTTTGGCGGGTCGAATCCCAAGTGCCGCGTAACAGAGTGAGTGCCTGTTACTCGTCCCAGCTTCTGCCAACCTAGCAGTTCGAAAGCACATAAAAATGCAAGTAGAAAAATAGGGACCACTATGAGAGTATCGGGAAACTTTGAACCGGCTATCCATTACTCCAAGGTGGGTGTTCATCTGGAGTCCTTTTTTCATTTACATAATTCAGTGGGCCTATTTTTCTTCTGTAAAACCCAGAAGAAATTTATTTACAGAAACAATATGAGGAAGCCTGTGAAATCTCAAATAGAGAAATACATTCCACTCTACCTGTATTTACTGTATAGCCATAGCCATCAGTTCAGAATTTTGCAGGAAAAAATGTCAATAAGTCATTTTCATTCTGCAATCTATAGAGACAATGGAGGCCTGCAAATAGCACTGTTGGGGGAAAAACATGTTTACAACAATAAATTTCGAGAACGGCAAAGCTGAAAATAAGTTTTTTTCGATTGTGATGTATGGTGCAGAGTGATTATTATTATTATTTTATGATCAGGCTACAAGCCTTGGAAAATGGAGAAAAATGCTGAGATGACATTTAAAAGACTACAGAACTAAGTGTTAGAACAATTAATCAGTGGAACAACTTGCCTCCAGAAGTTGTGGGTGCTCCAACACTGGAAGTTTTTAAGAGAAGACTGGAGATCCATTTGTCTGAAATGGGAGTTTCCTGACTGAGCAAGGTGTTGGACTAGAAGACCTCCAAGGTCCCATCCAGTTCTGTTATTCTGTTATTCTGGCATCAAGGCAAAGAAAGAGAATTTTTCACATCAGAAAATGATTCATAAATCAGGTCTCTAAAGCCAACGCTTTCTAACTATTTTATGTCAGGAATCATAGTAGCCTAATTTTGTGCTCTGAATCAGAACTTCCTTTGAAGACAGGTGCTATCTTGGTGTTGTGATTCAGGGTCAGCCTGTGGGTTCGGCAGTTGGGTCGGACGACTCAGAGGAGGAGGAGGAGGGGGGTGTTGAAGAGCTTGCTGAGGGGATTGGACAGCTTGATGAGAGCCCTCAGCCAGGCCCCTCTCATCTGGTCACGACGCAGACCCAGCTGTGTGAGCCTGACAGCGTGGATGAAGATGACCCACAGCTGGCCCTGTTCAAGGACGCCCGACGCAGGAGGCAGTCAATCAGGAGTAAACAGAGGAAGGCAATGGGGCTCCTTGGAAGGAGGCAGAGAGAAGCCACGCCCTGAACTGTATTTAAGGGGGAATGCGTGGGAGGGCTGGTTTGCTGAAGGCAACCGCTTGAAAAGCTCCTGTTTCTTGGTTCGTGTCTTGTTCTATTTGTTTTTGTAGCAATAAATTTGGCAGGCGTAATTCCAGCCTCTTGCCTTCTTGTAAAAGGGGTTGTCCCTGCCTTTTCTGCAGGGCCGGTAGCAGGCTGGTACAGAACACTTGGTGTCATCCTTCGTCTTAGTAAAGAATCTCACTTTTTAAGGGTTTTGAAGGTTAAACTGTACAATGAATGGTTGAAGGAACTAGGTATTTCTAGCCTATCAAAGAAAAGGACTAGGTGTGTCCTGTTAGCAGCATTCCAGTATCTGAGGGGCTGTTCCAAAGAAGAGGGAGTCAAGCTATTCTCCAAAACACCAGAAGGCAGGACAAGAAGCAATGGATGGAAACTAACCAAAGAGAGAAGCAACCTAGAACTAAGGAGAAACTTCCTGACAGTGAGAGCAATTAATCAGTTGCCTCCAGAAGTTGTGGGTGCTCCCTCACTGGAAGTTCTTAAGAAGAGATTGGACAGCCATTTGTCTGAAATAATATAAGGTCTCCTGCTTGAGCAGGGGGTTGGACTAGAAGACCTCCAAGGTCCCTCCCAACTCTATCATTCTGTATTCTGTTGGGGAAGGAACAGTTACATTTTCTGAAGCAATTATGTGAGTGCTTGTACCGTGGTTCTGAAAATGAATATCTATTACCCAAGTTTATGTTTGAGGAGTCCTGCACTGAAAAAAAAACCATATTAGATCTCTTTCAGCGACATAACCCATATCATGTAACAATCTCTAGGAGAAAAGCAAAAAGAATGTGGAGATTTGCAACAAACAGACCCAGGAAAAAACAAATCTGCAGAAAGCCTGGGGTTTCACCAATAAATTCTGCTTTTCTTAAAAGAGAAAGCTGTACACTTTGCCAAGATTGTTATAAGCCAACTGCTCAGTCAGGTGGAACCAAATTGTATGATACCTTGTATATGATTGTGAGAAAATAAAATAGCAAGAACTGGCCAGCCTTGTTCCCACTTTTAGGACTTAACTCTGGCTAGTTTGGACTAGAAGAACCGTGTACTTCGGAACATTTTTATTCCTTTAAAATATGTGTGTGTGTGTGTGTGTGTGTGTGTGTGTGTGCATGTGTGTGATGCTCAAAGAAATATTCAAAACATTGGGAAATCAAAATAATAATAAAAGCTGCGATTTATGAATACCTTGCCTTACCTTGCCTTACCTTTCCTGCTGTTCCAATCACCAGTCAACTCTGTAAGACTCACAACGCTATCAGATTTATGTATTAGTATATTTTATCCAGAAGGGACGCGGTGGCTCAGTGGGTTAGGACGCTGAGCTTGTCGATCAGAAGGTCGGCAGTTTGGCAGGTCGAATCCCGAGTGCCGCGTAGCAGAGTGAGCACCTGTTACTCATCCCAGCTTCTGCCAACCTTGCAGTTCGAAAGCACGTAAAAATGCAAGTAGAAAAATAGGGACCACTACGGTGGGAAGGTAACAGCGTTCCGTGCTCCTTTGGTGTCCAGTCATGCCAACCACATGACCACGGAGACGTCCTCGGACAAGCGCTGGCTCTTCAGCTATGAAACGGAGATGAGCACTGGCCCCTAGAGTCGGAAACGACTAGCACACATGTGTGGGGGAACCTTTACCTTTTTTTAATAGAGTGATAAGATACTTAAGTGGCAATACATGGAGGCAACCTTCAAATAAGTAAACCTCCCTTGCAAAGTATCCCAATTTGTTTGCTGAATCGCTTCTTAGCTCAACTGCCTTACTTACAATCTTAGCAGTTCTGCTTACAATATACATACATTAGAACCCAAGAGGAAATAAGACAGTGGGCTGCCCTTTCCAATAGAGGTGATAAGGGGGGGGCAATCACATGCCCTCTGAGATACTTAGCATCTCTTTTGGAATCACTGGGATCAAACAAAACATGAGCAATATTTTCAGTGGCTGGTGTATTACATATACACATCCTCTTGTGATACGGCAAATCATAAGATCACCCATATTTGGCCCCCAAGGACTCAGAACATCTTTAGAATCTCATGAAAAGAAGGGCTAGGGGTGACATGATAGCACTGTTCTACTGTTTAGAACAGAATAACAGAGTTGGAAGGGACCTTGGAGGTCGTCTAGTCCAATCACCTGCTCAGGAAGGAAACCCTATACCATTTCAGACAAATTCTTGTCCAATCTCTTCTTAAAAACTTCCAGTGTTGGAGGATTCACAACGTCTGGAGGCAGGTTGTTCCACTGGTTAATTCTTCTAACTGTCAGGAAATTTTTCCTTAGTTCTGGGTTGCTTCTCTCCTTGACTAGTTTCCATCCATTGCTTCTTGCCCTGCCTTCAGGTCCTTTGGAGAATAGCTTGACTCCCTCTTCTTTGTGTCAACCCCTGAGATATTGAAACACTGCTATCATGTCCCCCCTCGTCCTTCTCTTCATTAAACTAGACATACCCAATTCCAGCAACCGTTCTTTATATGTTTTAGCCTTAGTTTGAAGGGCTCCTACAAAGACAAGGGGATCAAACTATTTTCCGAAGCACTAGAAGGCAAGACAAGAAACAATGGTTGGAAACTAACCCAGTAGAGAAGCAACCTAGAGCTAAGGAGAAATTTCCTAATGGTGAGAGTAATCCATCAATGGAATAGTTTGCCTTCAGAAGTTGTGGGTGCTTCATCACTGGAGGCTTTCAAAAAGAGACTTGACAACCATTTATATGAAATGGTACAGGGTCTTCTGCTCCAGCAGAAGATTGGACTAGAAGACCTCTGAGATCTCTTTTCAACTCTATTATTATATGTAGCAGCACCTCGTCAATATTTATAAGGAATCTATATGGTCGGGGTATAATTCATTGCTGTGTTTTTCCTGTTTGCATTTTTAGCTAATAGTTTGGGGCTTGTGGAATTCAACTCTACAAGGTTACTAGCTTTCTTCTCTGATCCTGGCTTTGGATATATTTTTTTCTGATAATTATAGCTAGCAAAATTTATTTGGTATCTTTCAGCTGATTTGGCAAGAAATGGAGAAACTTCAATCTATCAACCAATTAAAGAATCAAAACAAATCACATTAAATTCAAGACAATTATCTTTGAGTATACGGTTACCGGCTCGCACCATCAATCCCAAACACCTTCATTTCCCAAGTTATAGTTAATGTTAGAAGAGCAGTTAATGTTAAGGGGAAAAAAGGAGATTTTGTCATCAACTGTTTTGTGGTTTTGCAGTATTATTTTTTTTCATAAGAACTTTAATATGACACAACTTCGGATACGGAGTTGGATTAAAAATGAGAACACCTAATGTATTTCTAGAAGCATAGATCTGAATGTTCAAGTAACCTACTTTGCTATTTATGAATTATTACACCAATTTCCATTAGATGGAGAATGTATTTATTGCTCAAACTATTTGTTAAATCAAAAGTGGATGAATAATGAATGCCTTGTTATTTATTACAATGATTTTAAAATACTTTTTTCCCTCTCCTATTCTGATCAACGCAGTTCATGTTCAAAATCAAAATGCTTCTTCTCGAAGTTTATTTAAAGTTTCGTCTCCCTTAAGGAAAAGTTTTCCGCAAATAATGCTGAAGTCATTAAATAATTTTTCACCATGGATGTTCCTTTTTGTAGTCAGCGTCTCTCTTGAGCCAACTTTCATCCAGAGTCTGGTATGGGTAAAAAAAGGATGACTTGCTACCATGGATTATTGTGATGACATGTCTATGAATCTTGTTTTTATTTTCTCCTGTACTTCATCTTCAAATCTGATGTTTCATATCTTTCTTAGGCTGTCAGGTTGTCAACATTTTAATATAAAAGCAAAGCAATTGATTGCAGGAGAGGAAAGATGTCTCCCCTAAAAAAAATTATTCTACAGTTTTAGGGATCCATAAGGACAATCTCGGGGACATAAGGGAAGGGATTGTTTGATGTTCCTAATGCTAATACTGGAGACATTGCTCAGACTCTATGCAGGAGTGAGGATGTTCTCCTTTTATTAGGAGAAAAGTGTTGCATGAAGTAAGCAATATTCATCTGTAGGTAAGATTGAGCAAGCCCACTAGGATAATCAAACAGTGGAACAGCTTACCCCCAGAAATCGTGGGTAACCCATCACTGGAGATCTTTAAGAAAAGACTAGACAATCACCTGTCTGAGATGGTGTAGGTTCTCCTGCTTAAGCAGGGGGAGGGGGGGGGCTGGACTAGAAAACCTCCAAGGCCCCTTCCGGTTCTATTCTATTCTATTCTATTCTATTCTATTCTATTCTATTCTATTCTATTCTATTCTATTCTATTCTATTCTATTCTATTCTATTCTATTCTATTCTATTCTATTCTATTCTATTCTATTCTATTCTATTCTATTCTATATTCCAATATCTATTCTATTCTATTCTATTCTATTCTATTCTATTCTATTCTATTCTATTCTATTCTATTCTATTCTATTCTATTCTATTCATTATTCCAATATCTATTCTATTCTATTCTGTTCTATTCATTATTCCAATATCTGTTCTATTCTATTCTATTCTATTCTATTCTATTCTATTCTATTCTATTCTATTCTATTCTATTCTATTCTATTCTATTCTATTCTATTCTATTCTATTCTATTCTATTCTATTCTATTCTACCCTACTCTATTCTACTCTACTCTACTCTACTCTACTCTACTCTACTCTACTCTACTCTACTCTACTCTACTCTACTCTACTCTATTCTATTCTACTCTAATCATTATTCTATTCTACTCTAATCATTATTCTATTCTATTCTATTCTATTCTATTCTATTCTATTCTATTCTATTCTATTCTATTCTATTCTATTCTATTCTACTCTACTCTACTCTACTCTACTCTACTCTACTCTACTCTATTCTACTCTATTCATTATTCCAATATCTATTCTATTCTATTCTGTTCTATTCATTATTCCAATATCTGTTCTATTCTATTCTATTCTATTCTATTCTATTCTATTCTATTCTATTCTATTCTATTCTATTCTATTCTATTCTATTCTATTCTACCCTACTCTATTCTACTCTACTCTACTCTACTCTACTCTACTCTACTCTACTCTACTCTACTCTACTCTATTCTATTCTACTCTAATCATTATTCTATTCTACTCTAATCATTATTCTATTCTATTCTATTCTATTCTATTCTATTCTATTCTATTCTATTCTATTCTATTCTATTCTATTCTATTCTATTCTATTCTATTCTATTCTATTCTATTCTATTCTATTCATTATTCCAATATCTATTCTATTCTATTCTATTCTATTCTATTCTATTCTATTCTATTCTATTCTATTCTATTCTATTCTATTCTATTCTATTCTATTCTATTCTATTCTATTCTATTCTATTCTATTCTATTCTATTCTATTCTATTCTATTCATTCCATTATCTGTTAGAAAGACTGCAGATATAAAAGCAGTGGGACTAAAATGCGGATGGACAAAAAGCTGGCTAATACAAAGTATTCTTCTACAGTCAATTACTAGATCAGTTTTTGTCAACCAGAGATCCGTAAACATTACTTCACTTCCAATTAGCTCTCTTTGCTTAGATGTATTTTTTTGACCTCAGCTTAGGAAGGACTACTGCTAGCATTTTACAATTACAGAGGTACCAACCAAAAGCATTATTTCATCTGTTTAAAACTTGCTGCAATAATAAAGCGTAGAAGAGAGATTTTACGCTATCTTTTTTCTCAGCCTTTTGTTTTTTAGGACCCTAAGATTTTGGATAAAATATTAAGATTTAAAAGGTCCTGAAATTGCTAACAGGATTGCTCATGGAAGAAAACACACCAAATTCAAAAATATTGGACTAACATCCAATGTTGAATGGAAGTATTAGTGAACTGTTAGTACCACTTTATAAAACCTTGGTAAGACCACACCAGGAAGACTACATACAGTTTTGGTCACCACACTACAAAAAAAAATAATAATGTTGAGTCTTTGGGAAAAAAAAGTGCAGAGAAGAGCAACTAAGATGATTAAAGGCCTGGAGAAATAAAACATATGAAGAATGGGTGGAGGATCTGAGCTTAGCTAGTAGAGGGGACATGATAGTAATCTTCCAGTATTTGATAGGCTGCCACAAAGAAGATGGAGTCAACTGATTTTCCAAAGAACCAGAAGGCAAGACAAAAAGTGATGGGAACTAATCAAAGACAGAAGCAACCTGAAATTAAGGAGAAACTTCCTAACAGTGAGAACAATCCACCAGTGGGACAGCTTGCCACCAGAAATTGTGCTTTATCGGTGGAGGTTTGTAAGAAGAACCTGTACAGCCCCTTGTCTGAAATGGTACAGTGTCTTCTGCTTAAGCAGGAGGTTGGACTAGAAGACCTCCAAGGTCCCTTCCAGCTCTATTCTCATTGATAACATGATGAGATCCCTTAGGCTCACAGGTCTGAACTACAGTGTTGCTATCAGCATTTCCATCTTCCCAAAAGTGTCCCTTACCACCAAAGACCAGGATTCAATATTTAACCTACTTAGTAAAAGGTAAAGGTTCCCCCGCACATGCGTGCTAGTCGTTTCCGACTCCGTTTCAAAGCCGAAGAGCCAGCGCTTGTCCGAGGACGTCTCCGTGGTCATGTGGCCGGCATGACTAGACGCCAAAGGCGCACGGAACGCTGTTACCTTCCCACCGGAGTGGTCCCTATTTTTCTGCTTGCATTTTTACGTGCTTTCGAACTGCTAGGTTGGCAGAAGCTGGGACGATTAACAGGCGCTCACTCTGTTACGCGGCACTCGGGATTTGACCCGCCAAACTGCCGACCTTCTGATCGACAAGCTCAGTGTCCTAAGCCACTGCGCCACCGCGTCCCTTCTTTAAGGTATGACAAATTCTTTAAGGTATGACAAATTGTGGAGCACCATTTCCCATCAGCAGCATAGAGTGCACCATAGGTCACTTCTTCTTCAAGTCTGGGGGCAGTTAGAATAGCTTGGCAGGCTTTGGTGGCCTGCAAATTCTACAGAATGCAATAAATATCAGCACCCAGATGAATTATTTATCTTGTGTTTATATCTAGCAGGTGGCCTGTTACTGTGTATAATGAAGCAAAATATAGAAGGCAAGTAACAGGTAATGGGAAGACACCAGCAGAAGTCGGAATTTATCCCCCTCTGTCTGCCCTGTAGCATGTAACCTCCTATTGACTTTGTCTATTATTGTTTATTTTATCGTGGATTGCATTATTGCCTAGTCAATTTGTTTTGTAGGCTCTTTTATGTCGCTGGCCTTGGCAGGAGAAGTAAAGAATTCATTCATTCAGGTAGGTTACTCGATTTAGTTGTAGAGAAAAAGAAAGGGAGTGTGTAATTTACAGGGATTTTATTGAAACAGATTTACACTGAAAACTTGTTATATCCTGTACAGCTTGAGTAAAAGTGGGGATAGGACATAATGATTAAACCTGACTTTAGTGGGCTAAGTAACTAATTGATAGGGCCAATCCACAGCTGCAACATTTGCACCTGTATCATGCTTACCAAACATACTTACCTAGCAAGAGCTATGGAGAGAGTCTCCTTGCAGTGAAAATGCTCAGCGAATAAGTTTAATAAATAAAAATAAAAAGAGCTGCAAATGTTAAAATTAAATGAAAAGAAGGAGAGGGAGAGGGAGAGAAGACAAGAGAAGAGAGGAGAGGAACATCTTAAAATCTTATTAAGAAAGCATTATCTGTAGACTGATGAATGCTAAGTGTCCTTAGTTGAAACGTTAAGGCAGATAGGACTTCAGGAAGATTTTGGCAAAGACCACACTTGGAATACTGCATCCAGTTTTGGTCACCACTAGCTAGCTAGCTAGCTAGAGATAGAGATAGAGATAGAGATAGAGATAGAGATAGAGATAGAGATAGAGATAGAGATAGAGAGAGATAGAGATAGAGATAGAGATAGAGATAGAGATAGAGATAGAGATAGAGATAGAGATAGAGATAGAGATAGAGATGAGATAGAGATAGAGATAGAGATAGAGATAGATAGATAGATAGATAGATAGATAGATAGATAGATAGATAGATAGATAGATAGATGATAGATAGATATAGATTTATAGATTAGATAGATAGATAGATAGATAGATATAGATAGATAGATAGATAGATATAGATAGATAGATTAGATAGATTAGATAGATAGATAGATAGATAGATAGATAGATAGATAGATAGATAGATAGATAGATAGATAGATAGATAGATAGATAGATAGATAGATAGATAGATAGATAGATAGATACAGGGCTTTTTTGTCATAGAACGCTCAGAACGGAGTTCCGGCACCTTTTTTGGATAGAACCTTGTAGGTGGGCAAGGTGGGTTGTTTGACATGTGTGAGTTCCGGCACCTTTTTCTTTTATAAAAAAAAACACTGGATAGATATAGAGATAGATAGATAGATAGATAGATAGATAGATAGATAGATAGATAGATAGATAGATAGAGATAGATAGATAGATAGATAGATAGATAGATAGATAGATAGATAGATAGATAGATAGATAGATATAGATAGATAGATAGATGGAGATATAGATAGATACAGATAGATAGATAGATACATATATACAGATAGATAGATAGATAGATAGATAGATAGATAGATAGATAGATAGATAGAAAGATAGATAGATAGATAAATAGATATAGATAGATAGATAGATAGATAGATAGATAGATAGATATAGAGATAGATAGATAGATAGATAGATAGATACAGATAGATAGATAGATAGATAGATAGATAGAGATAGATAGATAAATAGATATAGATAGATAAATAGATAGATAGATAGATATAGATAGATAGATAGATAGATAGATGCAGATAGATGCAGATAGATAGATAGATAGATAGATAGATAGATAGATAGATAGATAGATAGATAGATAGATAGATAGAGATTTAGATAGATACAGATAGATACAGATAGATAGATAGATAGATAGATAGATAGATAGATAGATAGATAGATAGATAGATAGATAGATAGATAGATAGATAGATAGATAGATAGATGTTGAAACTCTAGAGTGAGTGAAGAGAAGTGCAACAAAGATGATTAGAGGATTGAAAACCTAGGCAGAAAGGTTGCAGGAACTGGATATGTCCAGTTAAGTGAAAAGAAGGATTAGGAGTGACACGCTAGCAGTCTTCCAATATCTCAGGGGCTGCCCCAAAGAAGAGGGAGCCAAGATATTCTCCAAAGCACCTGAAGGCAGGACAAGAAGCAACGGATGGAAACTAGTCAAGGAGAGAAGCAACCTAGAACTAAGGAGAAACTTCCTGACAGTGAGAACAATTAATCAGTGGAACAGCCTGCCTCCAGAAGTGGTGAATGCTCCAACACTGGACCTTTGTAAGAAGAGATTGGACAAACATTTGTCTGAAATGGTAGAGTGTTTCTTCCCAGATTTGGAGGTTGGACTGGAAGACCTCCAAGGTCCCTTCCAACTCTGTTATTCTCTTATTCTGCTGTTTCACACTTGCATTCTTCAGATACAACAAATAGCAAATAATAAACGACAGTGTGTTGATCCTTCCCCCCCCCCCTTTCTTTCTGTGAAGATGGGGCTACTTCGCCTGGCTTGCAAAAATTGAGTGATGGGAGTCCTAAAATAGCTTCAAGTTATTGCTTCAGTTCACAGCAGAAATTCAAATAAGATCGGAAAGAAAACCCTTGTGAAACAAAACAAGACCAACAAAGAAAAAAGGAAAAGAAAAAAAATGTTTCACATAATACATTCATCCATATTTGGTAATGTAAGGCTTCCCACTGTTAAGCCATATGTTTTTTGTGTACTGCAAGGGAAAATAGGACATAAAATGCCTACATATTTTCAGCTGCTAATTTAACAATATAAATAGAGTCATTCAAATTATAGGTGCAGATATAGAATCCGCTATAGAATCTGCTCCTGTCTTTTATGTAGGGTATTAAAATTGATTATAATACTAATCTGCTAAAATTAGATTTTGGGGTTGTTGTTTTTTGTTTGTTTTTTTTTTAAAAAAAATCCTCAGCCACGATACCAATTCATTTTCAATCTGAATATTCCCAGAGAAGCTAACTACCAATTTACGCAAACATAAATCTCATGGATATCAAAAGCCTTTCTATCAAATGTTTGTGGGACTACAATCTGAGCAGCTGAAATATTTCCAACCCTGTGGCCCAAACATCATATATCTTTAAAGTAGATTTACACATAAATGCCAACTCCTTTGTCTGTGTTAATGCTTGATCCCTAGCTATCCCAACAGATATTTTGATGGCTGTGTGGATTTTCTATTTCAGTCAGTCTGCCTAAGCTTTCATGCACACCAACGATAATAAATGATATATTCTGGGACTTTATGGTGTCTGTGTTTTCACAGCAACAATTACATCCTTTTTCATGAGGACTGGTTAGACATCTGGTATCAAACAATACCTAACAGAGCCAGTTTGTTTAATAGTTAAGGCACTAGGCTAGAAAGCAAGAAACCAGATAATAATAATAATAATAATAATAATAATAATAATAATAATAATAATAATAATAATAATAATAATAATAATAAGAAGAAGAAGAAGAAGAAGAAGAAGAAGAAGAAGAAGAAGAAGAAGAAGAAGAAGAAGAAGAAGAAGAAGAAGAAGAAGAAGAAGAAGAAGAAGTAGTTAGAAGGGATCTTGGAGGTCATCTAGTCCAACCCCCTGCTGAAGCAGGAAACCCTATACCGTTTAGGACAAATGGCTGTCCAGTCTCTTCTTAGAAACTGGTTAATTGTTCTAACTGTCAGGAAATTTCTCCTTAGTTCTAGGTTGCTTCTCTCCTTGGATAGTTTCCATCCGTTGCTTCTTGTCCTCCCTTCAGGTGCTTTGGAGAACAGCTTGACTCCCTCTTCTTTGGGGCAGCCCCTGAGATATTGGAAGGCTGCTATCATGTCCCCCCCCCCTCGTCCTTCTCTTCATTAAACTGGACATACCCAATTCCAGCAGCCGTTCCTTATATGTTTTATAAGGCTTGTTCAAATGCTTGCCTACTCCATTCTCACAGAGTCATCTTCAGCACAACATGCTTCCCAGAGAGTCTTTTTGAACCTCCAGCACATTACATAATAAAACTTAAAACTAACTCTAATGTTCACAGTGCTTAAAAAAAATTAAAACAGTCCTTACCCTTGGGATATCACCATCAAGCTGGACCTGTTGGAGGTTTTGAGAGAGATCTATCAAGACCAGCTGTAAAGTACGAGATACACACACAAGTGCATGTACAAATTTAACATTAGTAATGTGCCCCTTGGCCCCAGAAATGCAACAATCTCTCTCTCTCTCTCTCTCTCTCTCTCTCTCTCTCTCCCTTTTCCCCCAGATTCAGCCTTCTCCACAGTAAGGCTGAGTGCTTCCAACTCAACCTGAATGCACACCTAGAACGAAATGAGTGTATGCTTTTATTTCAGTCAGGACAATAATGGTCACCTTAAGAAATTCATTTCAGAAAGAGGGAAGTAGGAAAATTAGTCAGGATGCTGTTAAAAAAAAGGGCAGACCTTGAGAACTACTATTTTTGTACAAGTGGATGGACAAAGCATCAAATGGAGATTTCTTGATTGGTCTTTCAATCTGCAGCTCTTTCACAGGATGACAAAAAAGAAAAAGTGGTAGAAACACCTCAGGGTGGACTTGCATTTACCTATTAGTCCTATGGTGAAAAATCTCTTTCCTTTTTGGTTTCTAATTTAATTCATTGTTGTTTTTTTCCTGATCACTATATCTTCAACAAATCACACAAACCAAGAATCCCTTTGTTATTCATTTCTGTAGCCTTCCTTCCTTCCTTCCTTCCTTCCTTCCTTCCTTCCTTCCTTCCTTCTCTCTCCTATCTTTTCCTTTCTTCCTTCCTCCCTCCCCCCTCCTTCTCTCTCCTATCTTTTCCTTCCTTCCTTCCTTCCTTCCTTCCTTCCTTCCTTCCTTCCTTCCTTCTCTCTCCTATCTTTTCCTTCCTTCCTCCTTCCTTTCTTCTCTCTCCTATCTTTCCTTCCTTCCTTCCTTCCTTCCTTCCTTCTCTCTCCTATCTTTTGCCTTCTTCCTTCCTCCCTCCCCCCTCCTTCTCTCTCCTATCTCTTCCTTCCTTCCTCCTTCCTTCCTTCTCTCTCCTATCTTTTCCTTCCTTCCTTCCTTCCTTCCTTCCTTCCTTCCTTCCTTCCTTCCTTCCTTCCTTCCTTCCTTCTCTCTCCTATCTTTTCCTTTCTTCCTTCCTCCCTCCCCCTCCTTCTCTCTCCTATCTTTTCCTTCCTTCCTCCTTCCTTCCTTCTCTCTCCTATCTTTTCCTTCCTTCCTTCCTTCCTTCCTTCCTTCCTTCCTTCCTTCCTTCCTTCCTTCCTTCCTTCCTTCTCTCTCCTATCTTTTCCTTTCTTCCTTCCTCCCTCCCCCTCCTTCTCTCTCCTATCTTTTCCTTCCTTCCTCCTTCCTTCCTTCTCTCTCCTATCATTTCCTTCCTTCCTTCCTTCCTTCCTTTCTTCCTTCCTTTCTTCCTTCCTTCCTTCCTTCCTTCTCTCTCCTATCTTTTCCTTCCTTCCTCCTTCCTTCCTTCTCTCTCCTATCTTTTCCTTCCTTCCTTCCTTCCTTCCTTCCTTCCTTCCTTCCTTCCTTCCTTCCTTCCTTCCTTCCTTCCTTCCTTCCTGCCTTCCTTCCTTCCTCCCTCCCTCTCTCCCTTCCTTCCCTTTTCTGCAGAATATTCAGCTTCCATCACACTGACTACCACAATATGTTACACATCACAACAAGAGTGACAGAGTTTCATCAGGATAAAGTAATACTGCTCTAATTTTGTGCCCTCTCTCCCCACAATACAATTCTTTTGTTTGCTTGCTTACCTGCTTGCTTCCTTTCGGAGGCAAACTGAAATTTTAGATCCCAAATTAATATTGATTTGCAGAAAACTTTATCCATTGCTATGGTTTTGGTTTTTTTTAAAGCAAATTTAATTGCGGTGTCATGATAAATAATTGCCTCTTAATTAAATGGACTATATAAGTGCCGTGATTAATGTCAAAATGTGTTGGCTTTCCTTTTTTTTCTTCAGTTTAATAACACACTTCTGATCTAACCTTGAAAATCCCAGTGCAAAAAAAAAATGATAAATAAAGATCATCAGCACAGATTTTTCAGGACCTGTACAGTAGGAAGCAGAAACTTTTTCAGAAGTAAAAACAGGAAAAGATCTTGGTCCAGATTTTTTTTCCAATGTGAAAAATCCATTTCAGGCATCATAGAACTAAATGAACCCGTTATTTAAATATAAAATCCTATTTTTATCAAATCATGGGGCCTCTCCATCAAAATCAATCTTAACTGAAATAATTAGCTTCCAATTGGATACTTATTCGTGTCCAACCAAGCACATTTTTCAGCAATAAAGCCAACTGGATACTGAAGCTCAGTGCTTTTTTTGTAAAATAAAAAGGTGCCGGAACTCACATATGTCATACAACCTGCCTTGCCTACCCTACAAGGTTCCATCCAAAAAAGGTGCCGGAACTCCGTTCTGAGCGTTCTATGAGAAAAAAAGCCCTGCTGAAGCCTAATATTCAGTTCTGGCCTCTGAAGCCTAGATATGACTGTCAGTTAGCAGGCATCTAAATTGCAATGGATGTTGTGTGGAAAGCTTGCACACCTATGTGTGCAAACCTATTGGTTGTCTCCTCTGGTCCCATAGTCTTCCACTGACAGATCACTATGATTCCATTCTCCCACGCTCCTAGAGAGAACCAGTTCTGTATGTTGAACGCTATCTGGTCTTTTCAAAGAAAATTCCTCTCTGGGCTTTTATAGGGCAGGAGGAGAAGACAGGAAGGCTTTTGGTTTTTCTGTTCCTCATTCCCTTCAGAATGTCGAGAGGATACCTCTTGCAGAAGAAGATATGTGTTTTTCATTCTGCGGTGTAACGTTGAGAAACCAACTGAAGCCAATAGGTGAAGCAAAAAATTGAATTGAATGGAATTCTTTAACTTGGTGTTAATCTTCCAAGCAGAAACATAAATACACATGATATAATACAGATAGATGATAGATAGACAGACACAGACAGACAGATGGACAGGCGATGGATGGATGGATTGATAAATGTAGATAGATAGATAGATAGATAGATAGATAGATAGATAGATAGATAGATAGATAGATAGATAGATAGATAGATAGATAGATAGATAGATGATAGATGATAGATGATAGATAGATAGATAGATAGATAGATAGATGATAGATAGATAGATAGATGATAGAAGATAGATATACTGAAAAATATACAGATAAATGATAGATAGACAGAAGATAGATGATAGATGATAGATAGATAGATAGATAGATAGATGATAGATAGATAGATAGATAGATAGATAGATAGATAGATAGATAGATAGATAGATAGATAGATAGATAGACACAGACAGACAGATAGATAGATAGATAGACACAGACAGACAGATAGATTGAGACAGACAGACAGACAGACAGACCCATCATCACTGAACTATCAGCTGTACATGGCATATCTCTTTTATTAAATGCAATCAAAATCTATACAGGTTGATTACAGGATGGTTTCCTTCGTCTGAAAGTAGCCATCTAGTACAGTAACCCACTTTTGAATAGAAGGTCTTTTGATCAAATGGCTGGTCCATAAAGGACAATGTAAACTTTCTGAAAAATAAAATAGATTTAATGGATTCATACAAAGAATTTTTTTAAAAAAATCTTTTCACGTTTTCAAACAGTACAATGTAGGAAGACCAGGATTTAGAGCATCCACAAACTTGTTCAGTTACACACATTTTGCACAATAAGCGTGGTTGCTTCTGTGGTTTCACTGAGTTGCCAGGCAACATTCAAGCTATACTTACGTCTCCACCTTTGACGACCTTTTGCTTTTTATGTTTTAAGCCTCCAAGGAAAATTGAATCTCAGCTTTCCCAACAAGACCATGCCTGTCAATCACACAATGGAGTTGTAAATGAATTGAGGGGTCTGTCCTTGGTGCTCTCTGAGCTTGATTGTTTTCTTGCAGATGTTTGATTACCCAAACTAGGTAACATCTTCATTAGCAACTGATGATGTTACCTAGTTTTGGTGAGGAAAGGTCCGCAAGAAAACAACCAAGCTCAGAGGGCACCAAAGACCCCTCACTTCAACCCCAAGCTACAAATATTCTCCTTTATTGATACGGTAAATGAATCATTAGGACTATGTTTCCTTTGCTCTCTTCTTCCAGATCTGAATTCAAAATCTTGTTTATCAGCCGGCTATCCCAGTCCAAAGCTCACTCCCCCTTTTCCAATCAGCAGACCTAGAGTTAATTGTCGTAACTTTGAAGGTTCACTAAGTGACGTCAAGGATTACCTGTATGTTCAGGATGCTGCATTCACAGTTGGCTGTTTTTATCACTCGCGATTTTGTAGCCGTAAATATTCTGAATGGTTCTGTCACTTGTTAAAATTGTTATGAATGTGGAATTTCTCTCTGTGCACATGCACGTGTTTATATGGTGTGCTCAGAAGCATGCTCACTTGGGTAGATGTATTGAAATAGAGAGGATAGAGAAAGAGAGAGAAGAGAGAGAATAAAACATTGAATTATGGTCCCTGCCTGCTCTCTCCAATCAATAATATTTATTCAGTCAATGACCAGCAGTAAACCTTCTCCTTTCACAAATCCAATGGAAGCATCCATAAGATGTCTGGCTTGCTGTCCCTTAAGTAGATGCTCACTTAGAAATCGCCTTCTTGTAAGAGAAATCCATCATTCTGCATCCTGCCCCTTTTTTATTGACACAATGCTGAAGTGATCTTGTCCTTCTCTTTGATGTCACTCTTTCAGTATTTTAAGTGTGTGTGTGTGTGTGTGTGTGTGTGTATTCTCAGTTTTTTTCTTCTTTCTTTCTCAAAGCTAAACATGCTGAGATTCTTCAATCTCTCTTTGTTGGACTTGATCAACAGACTATCCTAGCTACTTTTCTAGCTTTTGAGCTAGGATCACGGACAGGATTGGGATCAGGTTTGCACTGTTTGGTGTGATGCCACACTGGGCAGTTGAAAAGAATTAGTCTTATTTTCCCCAGTTGAGCCACACAAAGTTCCTTCACTAAAAAAGGTAAAGGTTCCCCCGCACATGCGTGCTAGTCGTTTCCGACTGTAGGGGGCGGTGCTCATCTCCGTTTCAAAGCCGAAGAGCCAGTGCTTGCCCGAGGACGTCTCCGTGGTCATGTGGCCTGCATGACTAGATGCCAAAGGCGCACAGAACGCTGTTACCTTCCCACCGTAGTGGTCCCTATTTTTCTACTTGCATTTTTACGTGCTTTCGAACTGCTAGGTTGGCAGGAGCTGGGATGAGTAACAGGCGCTCAGCGGTGGCTCAGTGGGTTAGGACACTGAGCTTGTCGATAAGAAGGTCGGCAGTTTGGCAGGTCGAATCCCGAGTGCGGCGTAACAGAGTGAGCGCCTGTTCCTTCACTAGTCAGCCTAAATTTCCTTCGTTGTTTTTTTTTTGCATCGGTTGCAGTTTATTTGAATTATTCTTTTTTTTAATTAATGCTTTTATAAAGGGAGATAGTAAAGAATGCAAACCAATGTAAAATAGGAAGCATTCAAAACAGAAAGATGAAAATGCAGGGAAATAAGGAAAGGAAAGGAAAGGAAAGGGAAGGGAAGGGAAGGGAAGGGAAGGGAAGGAAAGGAAAGGAAAGGAAAGGAAAGGAAAGGAAAGGAAAGGAAAGGAAAGGAAAGGAAAGGAAAGGAAAGGAAAGGAAAGGAAAGGAAAGGAAAGGAAAGGAAAGGAAAGGAAAGGAAGGGAAAGGGAAGGGAAGGGAAGGGAAGGGAAGGAAGGAAAGGAAAGGAAAGGAAAGGAAAGGAAGAAAGAAAAAAGTACAAAGGGGTGACTTACAATGTACTTTGTAGCAGTTGTAAGCACAGTTATAGATTTATCTCTTATTCTATGGTTACAACATAACTCACTTCTTTGTATAATCCATCCTACCAAATCATCAAAAGCAAAAATCATGAGCTCTTTTTTTCCCCTTTTTTACGCAAAAAAAATTCTATAAGGGGTTCCCAGTCAGCAATGAAAATACAGTAAATATTGTCTTCCCTCGGATCAAAAATGTCAATTTAGCTGTCTCAGAAAGTTCCATCATCTCCTTCAAGCATTGTGGGTAAGGCTGACTCTTTCCATCATCGTGGCACATACAGTAATCTTGCTCCAATCATCATATACAAAAGCAAAGTTCCAGGACTTCCCCCCACCCCATTGCTTCTACATCAACCCCCCCCCCAAAAGGAAAAACCTCTGCTCTCAACGGTATCTTAATCTTTTAAAAAATTCATCTGAAATCGGTGTAGAATAAAATGGTTCATCTTATTGTTCACAATTTGCAACCTAAATCTGAAGTGCCCTCTCTGAAGGGGGAATGTTCCAGCAGGCAAGGCTGGGGCAGAGAAGACACATCGCCTGGATCCTGCCAGCTGATGTTCCTTGGCTGAGGGGACCCACAGCAAATCAAACCTGCCTGCCTGACTGAATCGGACAGGTAGAAAGAACTGGCAGAGGACAGTTCCTTGGAAACCTAAACCAAAGCCATGAAGGTGAAAAAAATTGAGAAAGAAAATTGTCATTTTTTTTTTACTATGAGCACACTGGCCCACGTTGAAAATGAACTTCTGTTGCCTGCTCTCAAAATAAAGGATATATCTACTCATACACATACACATACAAAATAAACATGTATACATGCTGTATATCTATCTATCTCTACCTCTACCTCTATCTCTATCTCTATCTCTATCTATCTATATCTATCTATCTATCTATCTATCTATCTATCTATCTATCTATCTATCTATCTATCTATCTATCTATCTATCTGTCTATCTATCTATCATCTCTCTCTCTCTCATCTCTATCTGTCTATCTATCTATCTATCTATCTATCTATCTATCTATCTGTCTGTCTGTCTGTCTGTCTGTCTGTCTGTCTGTCTGTCTGTCTGTCTATCTATCTATCTATCTATCTATCATCTCTCTCTCTCATCTCTATCTATCTATCTATCTATCTATCTATAGGTATATATATATAGGTATATATATATAGGTATATATATTGCCAAGGATCAGAATTTTGATCACATGACCATGGGGATGCTGCAATGGTCATAAGTCACTTTTTCAGCGCCGTTGTAATTTTTGAACAGTCACTAAACGAATGATTGTAAGTCAAGGACTATCTCTAAGACTTTAGAGAAAATATACAGAGATCAAGGTGGTCACTCTTACAGGGAAAACTATAGAGATTACTGTAATTTCTCCCCTTCCACCCAAAATAGAAACAGGAAATGGAAGGCATTCTTTCCCCCCCCCACCCTCCTTTCTTCTAAAATAACACAGAAAAGCTATATGCTAATTCTCTACAATGCAATTTTTAATGAACAAAAATAGATCTTTCATCACTCATCCAGAGAAGTGAGAAATGGAGGCCTCGGTTCACTTTTGGAAAACAAGATGTTTCAGTTATCTCCTCCTGTGAATCTTTTTTTAATTTATTTATTTAAAATAGAAGCACTTAAAAAGCTAATTTGACATTTCATCATCTCTGTGACACTAATAATGCCTTCACTGCAAGACAGTTGTTTGGCTACACATAGCATGCTGATGTAAAATAATAGGCAAAAACATATGGAATAGTTAGCTAATTTGTATGTGTGTGTTTCTTCATCACATAATCAGGACATTTCTCTACCATTTTTTCCCCCAAAATGAATTTCATTAAATGAAATGGGTTCAGCTTTCAAACTAGAATTGAATCAAATTTAAGAGCTTCGGTGAGAGGATGCAGACAACTGAGAAATCTCTCAAGATTTATGTTGGATAGATTCTGCCATACACATATATATAAATGTATTTGGCAGAATCAATTCAAAATATCTCCTGAGAAGAAAACTTGAGAGGTTTGTCAGCTGTCTACATCCTCTTACCAATGCTCTTAGATTTAGAGATAGATAGATGATAGATAGATAGATAGATAGATAGATAGATAGATAGATAGATAGATAGATAGATAGATAGACAGACAGACAGACAGACAGACAGACAGACAGACAGGTGATAGATGATAGATAGATGGTAATGATAGATAACAGAGAGAAAGAGGATAGATGAGATAGATAGATAGATAGATAGATAGATAGATAGATAGATAGATAGATAGAAAGTAATTAGATGATAGAAAGATAAATGATAAATGATGATAGATAGATAATGTTAGATTATAGATAGATGATATGTAGATGATAGATAATGATAGATGATATAGATAGATGGATAGATAGACAGACAGTAATGATAGATGATAGATAGATGATAGATAATGATAAATGATAGATATAGATAGATGGATAGATAGATAGACAGACAGTAATGATAGATGATAGATAGATGATAAATAAATGATAGATAGATGATAGAAGGTAATGATAGATAGTAGAGAGAGAAAAAAGATAGATGATAGATGATGAAGAGAGAGAGAGAGAGAGAGAGAGAGAGAGAGAGAGAGAGAGAGAGAGAGAGAGAGAGAGAGAGAGAGAGATTTAAGAACCTTCCAGTTATAACCCACAAAAGGTACAATGTTATAATCTCCCTGGTTTAGAGAAACAGGACAACAGCTTGTTTTCATGGTACACAAAGCAGAACAACTAGGATTTTGAATTCCTTATCCTTCAGATCGTGACATTGTTTGGTGGGTGGCAGGTGTTTTTTTTGTTTGTTTTTTGTTTTCCCAAGAATGGGCATCGGTACTTCATTTCAATGTGTGCCTTTGTGTATCCAGAAAAAAATGACAATAAAGGTTATCTTCATTTTAACAATGGGTAGGGGGGGGGAAAGGTCTTCATTTGAGAGAACACAGAAAAGGAGTAGGTGGGGATTAGTAAGGAAGAACTTGTCACACAAGGGTCAGTGGGGTGGGGGGGGGCTTATCTCCCCTGAACAGAAGAGAAAACCAGGAAGCAGAGGAATATCCAAACAGGGTCTGTAAGTGGCCATCGTCCGAATTGTGCTCCAGCCTGGTTCTCATGCCAACGCAGTGCAGCCTTGCCTGGACTGTCTAATCTTGGCTTCATCAATAGCCAGGAACAGCATGGAAGGAAAAAAAAAACACATTTCAGCTGCCTTGCAGAATTGCTTTAAGGTTCACGCTGACCCGAAGCAGCAGACACGTAAGGATGGAGAGCTGTCATTGTGCTACTTTTTTGGAAGCTTAGATTAAGCTAGCGTCTCGGATTGGCACTAAACCAAACACACATACACACACACACCCCTGATATATTACTTCCAAGGCTGTGGGACATGCTAGCTTTGAAGGTGAAAAGGGGATGCAATGGGTGAGGAGTTAGTCACCTCCTCTTAACTTCTTAAAGGAACATTTGATTTAATTAAATCCCAATAACTGTTATAGTCCTCCCTAAGCTGTAAATCACTCTTTCTCCTTTGGATCTAGATTTTTGCAGCGTTTCCCACTGTAAAAAATAACATTATTTAAACATGATGGGCATCCAGAGCAACTTGCTTGATTCCTGCAATGTCCTTTACACTGGTTGTTTTAATGTACAGAATTAAAATCATCAGTACGCTTAATTCCCCATTAAAATAGATAGATGGATTGCTAGAGAGATGATAGAGAGATAGAGAACAGAGACAGAGATAAAGAGCAATCTAAATAGAGATAGACAGACAAAGAGATACAGATAGATGATAGATAAATGATAGCTAGCTAGCTAGCTAGACAGAGATAGATAGATGATAGATAGATGATAGATGATAGATAGATAGATAGATAGATAGATAGATAGATAGATAGATAGATAGATAGATAGATAGATAGATAGATGAGAGAGAGATTTATGTTGCATTTTTTCATCCTTCTTCCTAGATTTATCCTAACTAAATTAGTTTCTTTGAATTTTTGAAGGCTTTCATTAGCAAATCTCTCTCTCTCTCTCTCTCTCTCTCTCTCTCTCTCTCTCTCTCTCTCTCTCTCTCTCTCTCTCTCTCTCTCTCTCTCCACTTTCATTTGCATCCTGGGTTCAACAGAAAGTTCATTTTTTAAGTCATCTGTTTTTCACTGTATAATATTAAAGTAACAGGAGATAAAAAAACACATCGATTATTAATAAATTAACAAGTCAAGGCAGAAAAAAGGAACTTCAGATTTTAAGCTCTAAACCTGACACCTCATTAGAATTTTTAATAGACTTTGAAAAGCTGAACGCATACATATGGCTGACAAAATGAAATACCTTTGTTTACCTTATGCATTAGAGAAACCTTAATGTATGTATGTGTGTATATATATGTATGTATATATATGTACACACACACACACATATACACACATATACATACACACGTATACATTACACACATGTATATTGCTATCACTTTCCATTGTCCCATCTTTTGTGTGGCGAACCAAAGTGTTTTTGCCTCTTTGTTGATGTACAAAATCTACAAGCAAATTATGGAAGATTTTCTACTCAGTACATCATTAGCAAGATCAGTTGAACTGCTCAAGAAAGAGATTATTTTGCTAAGTTCTAAGTTGGCAAGGCTTAGAGCCATGAAAATTGCTGCTCCTGGATTTTCCCCCAACCTCATTGTACCTTCAACAACATAATGTAGGTAGGAGTATGTGCTTTCCCCCCCCCCATCCTTCCTCCTCTTTCAGTTTATCAGAATCAGTTGCCAGGGCTTCATATTTCCTATTAAGGAAATAAAAATGATTAACTTTAAAGATCAGCAGCAGCAGCAACAACAGCAACAACAACAGCAACAGAAATACACATTGCTCGGTGATAAATTGGGCTTTGCAGAAGTTTGATTTACACTCTGCCTGCTTGGCAGGGAAAGAAATTCACAGACTTTTGTGTCGACAACCCACATCAAATGTTACATCAATTGCAAAATAGAGAAGCCGGTCTAACCATGTCCTCATAGGTAGTTATCAACTTACAATCACAGTTGAGTTTTGAACTTCCATTGCTAAGGGAAATGAAATAAAATCAGTGATTCCCACCTTGTACCTTTTTTTTGCCAATGTTGTTAAGTTAATTTATTTTATTTTTATTTTAATTCCATTTATATCCCCATTGACTTTGCTTGCAGGAAATTATTTGGGAAGATCACAAATGTTCCTTCCTTCCTTCCTTCCTTCCTTCCTTCCTTCCTTCCTTCCTTCCTTCCTTCCTTCCTTCCTTCCTTCCTTCCTTCCTTCCTCCCCATAGAAGGCTGCCTATCTCAAATAAAACAAGGAGTCAAGGATGTATCTTACAGTCCAGTAAGTTTATTAAAAGGAGTATAATCAACTTAATCTGTAGTTCTCTATGAAATTCACGGTAGTGCAAGACACATTGACTTCTAAGCCATCAAAGAAGTATGTTCTTTAGAAGATGTTCAAGTCCCACCAATCACGTAGGATGTCTCCTCCTGTGCTTTTCCCACTTCTGCTGCTTCCTGTTTCACACTTTTCCAAATGTAGGCATGCCGTAGTTTTGTTCAATGGCATTGCAATATTGGGTTGTTGTTTTTTTAATGTTATTTTTACCTCTAGAAAGGGATTTGCCATTTTCATAACTGCCAATCACTGACTTACTATCCCAAAGGTGCTTTTTTTCAATTCTTGTTTTCTTTGAAGACTAGATGGTGGGAAATGGAAAGATCACCCCACCATCTAGTCAGAGCTGAAGAAGCTTCTTGGATGAGAAGTGAAATGTCTTCAAAGAAAAACAAGAAAGTCCAGTGGCCTCCTGAAAAAGCAACTTTGGGACAACCATGACCTGGATGACAGAGAATCTCCATAGACACTGACTTAATTGGAAGTGTCGTCAGTTAGAGCAATTAATCAGTGGAACAACTTGTCTCCAGAACTTGTAGGTGGTTCAACACTGGAGGTTTTCAAGAACAGATTGGACAGTCATTTGTCCAGAATGGTACAGGGTCTCCTGCCTGAGCTGGGGTTGGACTAGAAGACCTCCAAGGTTCCTTTCAACTCTGCTGTTCTGTTATTCTTCTGGATTTCCCCCCCCTCCCGATTAGTAATAAGCAGATCAGACCCTATCAGTGTGTATATGAATTGTCCTGCAATGACTTAAGTTAAATTGCATCCATCATTTAGCTGACTTTTCACGTCCTGTGAAGAAAATCTTATGGAGCTCTTTATAGACAATTTTTCAAATTGTAGTTTAGTATTGTCTGCAAACCTGGGCAGCTCACTGCTTCGCCCAAAGTTAAGATCACTTCTGAACAAGTTAAAACCACTGGTCCCAACACAGACTGTTGACATCTTCTTAGCTGTTGATTTATTCTTTCTGTTTGTTCCTTTATCATTTTACCAGCATTTCCTGTCAAAAACTGCTTCTTAACTCCTACTATTTGTACTTATGCCATCAATCATACTATTCCTACTCTTCTGTCATCCTCTTTTCTAACTGGCTGTGAGTTTTCCTTGAATCTTTTCCACAAATCATGACTATATCCAGTGCTTTTTTTGTAAAAGAAAAAGGTGCCGGGAACTCACACATGTCATACAACCCGTCTTGCCTACTTTACAAGGTTCCATCCAAAAAAGGTGCCGGAACTCCGTTCTGAGTGTTCTATGAGGAAAAAAAGCCCTGACTATATCAGAAAGAAATAAGAGTATCTGAATTATTCTACTGCAGAAACCTCTCCTAACTAGTCCCTGAATTGTCAATTTTTTTTTCATCAGCTTGATTGCATACTCAGGTTTCTAGACACACACACACACATACACACACACACTTATACTTTTATGCTTCTCCTCTAAAGTCTCTTTGGTTTGTGGAAACATGTGTTTTAAAAGTGACATTTCCATTCTAACCATGAGAATTTCCAGTAATATCCTACTATCAGTTTATTTTAAGTGGAAGTTGAATTGAACAATTTTCAGTGACTGCTGTTGTGAACAATGAGAACTTAAGGATGATTAAAAAGGTAAAGTTTCCCCCGCACATGTGTGCTAGTCGTTTCCAACTCTAGGTGCCGGTGCTCATCTCCGTTTCAAAGCTGAAGAGCCAGCGCTTGTCCGAGGACGTCTTCGTGGTTATGTGGCCGGCATGACTAGACGCCTAAGGCGCACGGAACGCTGTTACCTTCCCACCGGAGCGGTCCCTATTTTTCTACTTGCATTTTTACATGCTTTCAAACTGCTAGGTTGGCAGAAGCTGGGACGAGTAACAGGCGCTCACTCTGTTACGTGGCACTCGGGATTCGACCCGCCAAACTGCCGACCATCTGATCGACAAGCTCAGCGTCCTAACCCACTGAGCCACCGCATCCTTTTGACCATCTAACTCAGTGAAATAGAAAATACTCGTAGCTCGGGTGTTAGATTTTTGGCCCTGGTTTGCTCTCCAAGCTTGTTTCAATATAATTTCCGAATGTTTTGTTACCAAACTAGGTGATATCATCATCAGGATTGCCTTGTCCTATTCCTCATTAGCTTACATTTGTCTTGTGTGGTCTTGTATAAAGAGCTTCATAAGGATCTCTTTACATGGAGTGAAAAGTCAGATAAATGATGGTTGATTGGTTGTTTGTTTGTAGCTATATTTATGTTTCGATGGGGAAGGAACAAAAATCGTTGGGCATGCCAACACCCACCACAGGTGTGAATTTATTGAAGCTGGGTATTCTACCAAAGTATCGATTAACAAGCATATTGATCTAGATCCAGCATATGAATAGGTAAGAAACCAGGCTGTTCAAATTATCAATCAACAAGAGAACCAATCAGCTGCTCAGAATTTAAATATAAGCTCCAAACGAACAACCAATCACACGACCAACTGACCACAATGGCACACAAGAGATTTATAAGCTAGGGAACATACAGCAAGACAATCCTCGTGATCATGTTACCTAGTCTGGTAATGAAACGTTCCGGAAGTAAATTGAGTTGAAGCCCACACGTCTTAAAGTTTAAAAAGCTGAGAAACATTGGACCAACTTAAGATTGCTTCACCCGTTGTCTCTTTGTATAGCTTCTTGGCTGGCTACTCTTTGGCCAGCCAAGAGTTGGGATGCAACTCAGGATGACATAAAACTGCCTTTCCGTAGGCTGAGAATCAGAGGAAGGCAATTTCACAGTGCAGAAACAAGTTATTATTAGTTCGTGTTTCTGCTGCACTTACAGCAAGTGCATGCAAGCTTAGAAAGAGAAAATTGGACTAGATGGTGGTTCAATCTAATCCAGTAGGGATCTTCTATATAACTGTTTTCAAGGTTGTTTCATATGCAGCCATTTGCTAGACCTAAACGGAAAAGGTCCAGTGTGAAATTTAGGAATTATCAGTCAGAACTTGCACTATTTCTTTTTTATTATTATTATTATTTTTGTCAGATTTGTCTGGCAATGAAGAGAACTTCTGGAGTCTTAGGATGGACGTTATTTAGGATAAGAAGCTTCCACCGATTTAGTTTCTATTAAATTTCACTGCTAGGCTGAGATGAAGAGAAATTGCTCGTTCTCATTTCAAAGCCCGTAGTATTTCTATCTCAAATATTTCACACTGGAAGGTGAGCAGTGAAAGTTAAGATATATTTGGGGATCTAACGCTACATGGCCAGAAATTAGCTATTTCTATTAGTTGCTCAACTTGGCTTTCTACCATGATTCTCCGGAGGCAAAACTAAGAATTTATCCTTATTACTAAGAAGTGACAAAGCCCACTTGGTTGTTTTGTTCTGGGAGAGACTTCAGTACTGAGTTACAGTCAGATAAAAAGATAACCAGATACAATTCTTTTAATTTGCAAAACAATGCCTCTCCCCTTTCCCCTCTTTATCCTTCTCTCCTTCTACTACTCCTCCTTCTACTCCTCTTCGTTCTTCCCTTCTTCTTCTCCCACCTCCTCTTCCTCCTCCTCCCACTCCTCCTCCTCCTCACCTCTTCCTTATCCTTCTCCCCTCCTCCTTCTCCTTCTCCTCCTCCCCTCCTTTCCCCTTCCTCCTCCCCTTTCCCCTCCTCCTTCTCTCCTTCTTTTTCTTATCCTTCTCCTTCTCCCCTTCCCCCCTCCTCCTTCCCTTACATATTCAAGACAAGCGCTGGCTCTTCGGCTTTGAAACAGAGATGAGCACCGGCCCCTAGAGTCGGAAATGACTAGCACGCATGTGCGGGGGAAACTTTACCTTTTACTTTACCTAATAAATAATTAGGTCCCAATCCTGTCCGTGATCCTAGCTCAAAAGCTAGAAAAGTAGCTAGGATAGTCTGTTGATCAAGTCCGACAAAGAGAGATTGAAGTGTTAATACCACTTTACAATGCCTTGGTAAGGCCACACTTGGAATCCTGCATCCAGTTTTGGTCACCACGATGTAAAAAAAGATGTTGAGACTCTAGAAGGAGGACAGAGAAGAGCAAAAAAGATGATTAGGGGGCTGGAGGCTAAAACATATAAGGAACGTTTGCTGGAATTGGGTATGTCTAGTTTAATGAAGAGAAGAACAAGGGGTGACATGAAAGCAGTGTTCCAATATCTCAGGGGCTACCCCAAAGAAGAGGGAGTCAAGCTATTCTCCAAAGCAACCGAAGGCAGGACAAGAAGCAACAGATGGAAACTCATCAAGGAGAGAAGCAACCTAGAACTAAGGAGAAACTTCCTGATAGTCAGAACAATTAACCAGTGGAACAACCTGCCTCCAGAAGCGGTGAATGCTCCAACACTGGAAGTTTTTAAGAAGAGACTGGACAGCCATTTGTCCAAAATGGTATAGGGTTTCCTGCCTGAGCAGGGGGTTGGACTAGATGACTTCCAAGGTCCCTTCCATCATCATCATCATCACCATCATCATCATTATTATTATTAAACTTTTATTCATAAAACATGAAACTCAGTCAACTGAACACTCAAATTGACTGGCACTAATGGTTGACACGGGTTGCTGCCAGCATCCTAGATTATTATTATTATTATTATTATTATTATTATTATTATTATTATTATTATTATTATTATTATTGTTGTTGTTGTTGTTGTTGTTGTTGTTGTTGTTGTTGTTGTTGTTGTTAATGATACAGCTACTACTCTGAATGTGCATCTCATCAGGACTACCTCACAGGCTAACATACACGAGAGTTTTCATGCCTCCTCCAATAAAATGATATATGAATAGAAAGGAATACATTCATGCTGAATAATAGCACAGAACAAATGTACCCTAAAATCGGAAGAGTGTGATGTTTACCAACATGCACTGGTTTTTTCTTCATCACACAGATTATCGTGATGGCTTTTCACAATTTGCACGCACAACGGCAACAGAAACTGCAGGACAGGTTTCCAATGGTTCATTGTCGAAAACATCCTAACATCTGCAGCAAATATGTCGGCGCGAAAAGCCCAGTGTACCCGCAAAAATGTGTACATATTAACAGCTAGACACTCATAAACACGACACACACTCCTGTGTGCACGGGTGTGTACAACTAATTATAAACATTGTAAGGGGGCTTTGTACTTTGCATAATGGTCGTTTGTGTTCGAAAGAGGCTATGCTGACAGTCACTTCATTATCAAGAATTTGGCTTCCTTCGTTCCCTGTCCCCAGCTGTGCTGAATCTTGTATGAGACCATTGTTTTTATTTTCAACAGATAGATGAAAGATGTAAAAAATACCTTATCTTGCAGATGTACCAGGAAGGCAGAGTTCTGGATTCATGTAATCGCATTTGAGCCATTCTTTCTCTTGGACCATTCAACTGATTTACTGTTCATTTTTGCTCAAAAAACAAAAACCTCACAGCAAACCGTGTTGCATTCCTTTCTAATTCCCCCCCCCCTTAATAAGGACAATTGTAAGATGAGTGGCTGAAAATGATTGGCTATCATTGGCAGGAGGGCAAATCTTCCTAAACTGTATCAAAGACACACTCTTAAACTCAGATAGCAACCTTAGACATTTATATCGTTAAAAGAAGGATTACAATTAATTTTGAACCCAGAACTGCCACAGTTTTTTTTCTTTTTTCTTCTTCTTGAAATATCTGTGGCTGAAGTTATAAGTGGATTCCAAGTCCAGCTGTGTTTCCTAGGAATTAAATTTATTGATTTCAGTGTAACTTCTTGCTGAGGTGCCAACAATTGAAGGTAGCCTACAGATTATTATGGTCTCATAAATCACTTTCATAAAGAAGGGTCGTCCATTTTGTTATTTAACTTTCATTGGTAGGTAAATGTCAGATACAATGATGGAGAATAACTTAAGATAAACAGTCTCTTGATAAATATTTCCCGGGATGGAATTTGCTAGAGGATGGGTGAAACTGGATCCTAGCTTTTAGTCCTTGTTCCTTTCTATAATAATAATAATAATAATAATAATAATAATAATAATAATAATAATAATAATAATAATAATAATAATAATAATAATAATAATAATAAACAACCTTTATTGTCAAAGTACAACATGTGTACATTGAGATTAGCTGAGCCTCCCCCCCCCCACGTGCTCTCTCCCCCCAACACACAGTGACAACAAACCCTCCATCCTACCACACCATGTGAACCAACTACACCACACACCGGCCTCCCAAGTCAATTCTGCATAAGTTCACAGAGATTATATCCCATTTAAAAGCCTAACAGCCCACGGATAAAAGCTGTTTTTCAGCCTGTTGGTACGGCTGGCTATACTCCTGTATCTCCTACTGGATGGTAGGAGAGTAAAGAGATACCGTCCAGGGTGTAAGAGAGAAATCTTTGGTGAATTCTACTACTAACAATGAATATAGTGACTATGGATACAACAAACATATCAGTGGATGAGAATACTGTGGGGAAAACAAATTTAAATAAGAATGTAAACAGGATCTATGATGAGGCAATGAAGATGATCAGCGAAAATGAGCTTTTATGCTGATGTGGTTATCATTTGCAGAAACATGAGAGAAATGTTTATATTTAACTGTCATTTATTTAAATAAGAACTATTCATTTAAGGCATGCTCACTGAGGAATTCTGGGAGTTGAAGTCCACAAGTCTCACATGGGCCAAGTTTGAAGACCCCTGATATAGAGTATTGTGTTGTGTTGTGTTGGCCTGTAATATATGTCCATTTGCTAGCTTTGATGAAATGGATGCCTGAAGCATTTTGGCTCTTGAAAGTTCTACAAAACACGAGCTCACAGTTTGCAATAAAGTTGGTGAAACCGTTCTCAATGAGGCACTTTGATCTCAGATTGATCTGCAATGTAAGGATAATTGTCACAATCTATTTTACAAGATTGCAGAAAGAATTAGAGCGATAGTAGTATTTTGCAGGTTCAAAGGCCTTTATTCTGTAAGCATCATTACTGGATGTGTATAATGAAAGTACTGGTTTGCATTGGTTTTGATATAATTTAATGTAATTTCCTTAAGTACCTTCTTAAAAATTTCAGACAATTTGGTAACTCTAATATGCACATGAGAAAAAAATGCATGAAGAAGATGTATAAAAGATTTTAATTAGCCATCTTCATAGTTTACTGACACTAAAACTGTCTGGTGTTAACATTTGCAAGAATTTAATTAACAAGATTTGCTTAATGCTACAATGTGGAAGTACATGAGTCTGGTAGCTATTTTAATATTGAAATATTAGAATGTCTATATATAGATTAAAAAGTGCAGATTTCTTCCAGTCTTATGATATTATTACCGCTTCATTAACATTCAAAAAGTTGATTTGATAGAAACGTATAAGTTGCCTTACCTTGCTGCTGTCATTTTTTTTCTCTCTTTCTCTTCAGAAATGATAAATGTAGGAACAATAGAAGAACTTGTGATGGGAAATTTGTAGTGAATTACAATTATCTGTGCTCTTATTTGTACTAAATCTATGGGGGGGGGGGAGAGAAATGACAAAAAATGATGATGTCTATGGATATTCTCAATCATCCAGCTCATGGTTATCTCAAAGGCAATTGGACTTTCCTGTTGATGTTGTTTTCTTTGAAAACATTTCATTTCTCATCCAAGAAGCTTCTTTAGTTCAAGAGCAGAAGATAAGTTACCAAAAGGACCACTAAAAAGCTTCTAGGCCCCCAAAATGCCCCACTCACGTTACCTTTAATGAATGAGGAAATAATGAACAACAAAGTCATCCAGAATTTTATCAAACCCCAACAACTCATGACACAAATAACTACCTCAGGACATATCCCTGAAATCTGAATACACACCTAGGACTGACTTACATAGCAAGAGAGAGATATAAACTTTTGTGTCCCTTTGCTGCCATCCAATTGTTCTCTGGAACTTCTGTAGCTCATATATGGACCGGCATTCATTCTAGCCGTTGTTTATCAACTGCAGGATGAAGGTGTCTTCCATGTGTTTCCAACCAAAACAATCTTGAACTTTCTTTTGCCAATCGGGCCTGCAATACTTGCTGATGTCGTTGCTCCATCTTGTTCCAGAACTCTTTTGTGGATGCCTTTGATCAGGTGGGATCCATTCTATGACTGACCTAGTCCACCTGCCATCCGTTCTTCTTGCTATGTGACCTGCCTCTTTCCATTTCGATTATTTTACTCTTTCGATGATGTCATAGATTTTTATTTGTTCTCTAATCCATGTGCAGATCTTTCGATCTTGCGTTCTGATGCCAAGCATGGAAAATACAATAAAACATTGGTTCTCCTTCTCCTTCTCCTCCTCCTCCTCCTCCTCCTCCTCCTCCTCCTCCTCTTCCTCCTCCTTCTCCTCCTCTCCCTCCCTCCCCCTCCTCCTTCTTTTTCCACTTTCCACTTCCACTGTTAGGTGTTGAGAGACATACAAAGAGGGGGAACAAAAATCCCCAAAGAAGACAGATAAATCAAAACTATTTGAATGTATACATGAAATTCTTGGGAAACAAGCTCAACTTGAGGAATATTTTACCATTCTCCTGGATCTGTCTTGATTTCCTGGGACTTACTGGTAATTCTTTGGGTTAATCAAACTTGTCTCTTATCTTCTAAGAGTCAGGCAGCAAACCCTTGCAAGCTTATTTTTTACCAAGAAAATATAGTCCACTCTTTCCCCACAGGCTACATCTTGGACAAGTGATGAAGTCTGATGCTCAGAGATGACGGCCACTGTTGTCCTATTTTCCTTTTGTTTGTGTCCTTTTTTATCTTTTCAGGAGGCATTTTTCTCTTGCTCTACTTTTCACCAACTCCCTGTTTCTAACACCTAGTCTATTCAGAACATTGCAAACAAGAAAACATCTTCTGTGGCAGATGTTTGCTGACAGGCAGCAGATAAATTCTGCATTTGGCATATGTCTAATTAACACAATCTCCTCCTTCTGAAGTTAAAACATGTTTTGGGGAATTTTTTTTGTTTCTTTTTTTTTAAGTGAATATTTTATATTTTGCCTTGCCTGTTTCATCATGCACAGGAAAAATCCCTGGAATTTTTACAAGTAGCACAGGGAAGACAGCCCTACTTGCAGGAAAAAATAAATAAATAAATAAAAAGTTTAATTATGTTTATTACATGCTTAAGGGCCAGCCAAAAATGTATATGAAGGCACTCATATTTATAATTCTTATACATCCAAATGAAAGAAACAGCTCGTTGCCAGAATTAACTGAGTGATGAAAGACTAATTTATTTATTATTTATTTATTTATTAATTCGGTTTATATACCGCCCTACTCCCAAAGGACTCAGGGCAGTTTACAAGGCAGAATTTAAAAACAATACAATATAAAATTAAAATTAAATTAAAAAGTCTAGCCGCAAAAATTAAAATCACAATTTAAAAACATTAAACCCCTCAGTCCAGACCAGATAGCTCAAAAAGCCAGGTTTTTAGGTCCTGGCGAAATGAACGAAGGTCGGGGGCAGTCCGGAGTTCCGTTGGCAGTTGATTCCATAGGGCAGGCGTGCCCACAGAGAAGGCCCTCCCCCTGGGGATCGCCCATCGGCAATCCTTGACCGGTGGTACCCTGAGGAGGCCCTCCCTGTGGGAGCGCACAGGACGATGGGAAGATGATGCCGGCAGCAGGTGTTCCCTTAGATAGTCCGGACCCAAGCCATTTAGGGCTTTATAGGTCATCACCAGCACCTTGAATCTCACCCGGAGGGCAACTGGAAGCCAACGCAGCTCGCGGAGAAGAGGCGTTACACGGGAGTATTGGGAGACTCCCATCACAACTCACGCGGCTGCATTCTGCACCAGCTGAAGTCTCCGAGTGGTCCTCAGGGGCAGCCCCTAATGCTTATAACAAAACTGTTGACCCTGATTGGTTATAATTTACAGCAAAATAAATGTAAAATTGACTGCTGCCAATTTAGTGTTAACTGTAATATTGGAAAGTGGTCCAGGATATATCATTTAACTTCTAAAGAAAATTCTAAAAAAATGGGTGGTGTTTTTTCTTCCAATTAGAAAATCAATACTGTACAAAATGGAATTCAGGTTAAGGGTTTTACTGAATATCCTTGACCCTGCTTTAAAATTATATATTTTCAAGGGGAGTTCTTAATGCATTTGAACATTTTCATATATTAAATATATTGGGTATTTGGATGTTGAGTCTGAAGATTATACAACTTTCATTTTGGCTATGTTTGCACTTCACTTTTCAGGAAAGACACACAATTTGGTGTTTTCTTAGTCTTTCAGTTCCTGCTAATCTAGCAAGTGGCGATTGTAGTCATGAAGTTTCACAAAATCTATCTATCATCTATCTATCTATCTATCTATCTATCTATCTATCTATCTATCTATCTATCATCTATTGATCTCTATCCATCTATCTTTTATCATGTTTCATCTATCTATCTATCTATCTATCTATCTATCTATCTATCTATCTATCTATCATCTATCATCTATTGATCTCTATCCATCTATCTTTTATCATGTTTCATCTGTCTATCTATCTATCTATCTATCATCTATCATCTATTGATCTCTATCCATCTATCTTTTATCATGTTTCATCTGTCTGTCTATCTATCTATCTATCTATCTATTATCTATCTATCTATCTATCTATCTATCTATCTATCTATCTATCTATCTATCTATCTATCTATCTATCTATCATCCATCCATCCATCCATCATTATCTCTATCCATCTATCATTTATTACGTACCATCTGTCTGTCTGTCTGTCTGTCTGTCTGTCTGTCTGTCTGTCTGTCTATCTATCTATCTATCTATCTATCTATCTATCTATCTATCTATCTATCTATATCTATCGTCTATTATCTCTATCCATCTATCATTTATCATGCTTCCTCTGTCTGTCTGTCTGTCTGTCTGTCTGTCTATCTATCATCTATCATCTATTGATCTCTATCCATCTATCTTTTATCATGTTTCATCTTTCTCTCTGTCTGTCTATCTATCTATCTATCTATCTATCTATCTATCTATCTATCATCTATCCATCCATCCATCCATCCATCCATCCATCATTATCTCTATCCATCTATCATTCATTACGTATCATCTGTCTGTCTGTCTGTCTATCTATCTATCTATCTATCTATCTATCTATCTATCTATCCATCTATCTCATCTATTTGTCTACATATCCATCCATCCACCTATCATCCACCCATCATTCATCTATCATCTTTCTTTCTTTCTTTCTTTCTTTCTTTTTATCTATCTATCTATCTATCATCTATCTATCTATCTATCTATCTATCTATCTATCATCTATCTATCTATCTATCTATCTATCTATCTATCTATCTATCTATCTATCTATCTATCTATCTTTCTACATCTCATTTATCTATTTCATTTTAAAAACTGTCCATCTATCTTACTGTAGGACTCTAAGTGGTGTACAATACATCTTATGCCCGTATTGGAGTAAAGGAGAAACCAACTGCAGTCACTCATCCTTCGACCACTTCATATGGGGGCTATTGCAATGTGTCCTACAGGAACCTGCTCTTAAAGACTTCTTGGAAGATTGGGCTAGTTCAGAATATTGTGGGAAAAGTGTGGCACTGGGCATGCTCATATAACACCCATGGTTCGTGAGCTGTGCTGTTCCCAGTAAGCTTTCAAGTGTAATTCGGCTCTATAGATTGTTATGTATAAAGTCCTACATGGCATAGAGGAGGGACCACCATCGGATGGATCGTGTCTTCCATGCTTTTTGCCTGCCCTGTATATTTTATTTAATTATTTATATCCCACCTTTATTATTTTTACAACTAACTCAGGACTACGAACCTAGCCACTACACCTCCCATTTTTCCCACCACAGAAAATCTCTGTGAGGTGAGACAGAGCAACGGGGCCAAGGTCACCCCCAGTTATTTTTTGTGGGTGGAAAAGCCAGGGAAGGGAATTCTGTAGCCCGCGACCTGTTTTATTTATTGGACCCACAGCATATCAACTCAGAAACAAGAGCCACTTCTGGTCTAGCGGTTAAGGCACCTAGCTGGAAACCAGGCGATAGTGAGTTTTAGTCCCTTCTTAGCCACAAAAACCTGCTATTGAAAATTGCACTTCACCCAAGCCTTTCTCTTTCCCCATTTCCTTGCAAATGCAGTAACAAATCAATTCCATATTGAGTGTTTACACTTTTCAAGGGCTGAACAGGACCGGGCAACCCTGTTATATTTCTTTGCGCTTAATATTTCAATGTGCTCACCCACTAGTACTTGGGTGAAAGGAACTAATCAGGATTGCATTAAAAGATAAGGGCGACGTTCCTCCAGGAAAATCTCCTGTAGCAATCTATTGAGATGAAAGGGAAGAGCAGAAGGAGACAGAAGTCTCCTTCAGCTTAAGTAAGAGATTTACTTCTTAGAATACTCTTTTGGCTGAACTGTATCCCAGGATCTCCAGTTGAAATGGCAGCTATTATAAATAAGTGAATATACATCCTTGGACTTTGCATGAAGTCCATTAGAATGATTCCCCTCCTTGTATATTCCAAAATATGTCTAACATCCTAAAATGAGTGGTGAGATTCAGCCAGTTCACACCAGTTTGGTAGAACCAATACCTATTTTTATTGTTGTTGTTGTTGCCCAGAACAAACTTCCGGAAGTGGCATCCACACAGAGAACTGGTTGCTCACAAATTTGAATCCCACCACTGCCTAAAACTAAAGAAGAACGAAACAAATGACAGAATCTGAAAGTGAATAGTCTACAGGTAGTCCTTGATTTACAACCACAATTAACCACATTGTTGTTGTTGTTTTGTTTTGTGGCTAAGCATAGAGTCGCTAAGTGTTTTGGGACTTTGCTTTCTCAAGAGGCGCCTGGACTTCCTTGCATTTCTTTGAAGATGTTTCGTTTCTCATCCAAGAAGCTTCTTCAGCTCTACTGCTAAGTGAATCACTGTTAAATGAGTAACATGGTTGTTACTAACGGTTATAAAGTGACTCTGGCTTCCCCATTTCCTTGTTTGTTTCCTTGTCTGAAGGTTGCAAAAGGTGATTTCATGGCCCCAGGATGGAGCAAGTCATAAATAACATCTGAATTTTGATCACATGACCATTTGGAGGCCACAACACAGTCTTAAATGTGAAAATTGGTCATAAGTCACTATTTTCAGTGATGCTGTAACCAGAAATAAGTGTGTTAAATGAAATTAAGGTCAGAATATAAGGCAGGGAAGGGAAAACTTTACACAGCTTTTATTTATATGATTAGGAAACAGGGCACCATCTCAGCTGTTTAACCCAGGAGTAATAATAACAACTGTGAGAGGGACCTTGGAGTCCTAGTGGACAATCACTTGACTTTGAGCCAGCAGTGTGCAGCAGCAGCAGCCAAAAAAGCCAATACAATCCTGGGTTGTATAAACAGACGCATAGAATCAAGATCACATGAAATATTAGTGCCGCTTTATAAAGCCCTAGTGAGACCGCACCTAGAATACTGCAACCAATTTTGGTCACCATACTACAAAAAAAAGATGTTGAGAGTTTGGAAAAAGTTCAGAGAAGAGCAACTAAAATGATCAAAGGTCTGGAGACTAAAACATATGAAGAACGGCTGTAGGACTTGGATAGTCTAAAGAAAAGAAGAAACAGGGGCGACATGATAGCAGTGTATTTGAGGGGCTGCCACAAAGAAGAGGGGGTCAAACTATTCTCCAAAGCACCTGAAGGCAGGACAAGAAGCAACGGATGGAAACTAATCAAGGAGAGAAGCAACCTAGAACTAAGGAGAAATTTCCTGATAGTTAGAACAATTAACCAGTGGAACAACCTGCCTCCAGAAGCAGTGAATGCTCCAACACTGGAAGTTTTTAAGAAGAGACTAGACAACCATTCATCTGAAATGCTATAGGGTTTCCTTCCTGAGCAGATGACCTCCAAGGTCCCTTCCAACTTTATTATTATTATTATTATTATTATTATTATTATTATTATTATTATTATTATTAATAATAATTTGCTTTATACCAATAGTAGAGAATTTGTAGTTGTTTTCTTGCAGACGTTTCATGACCCAACTAGAGAACATCATCAGTGTTAGACAGGAGTGGTTTTACTCCTTTTATATATTAGTGGCTTGCCCTGTCGATGCTGATGGGAGAATTCTGTCAGTAAATTCTGTCATTTACTGTTTGATTCCTTGTCTGAATTCATACTTCCTTGATTGGGGTATTGTTTACCTCTTGATTGTTGATCCAGTATTAATCTTGGTCTTAACCTCTGTTAATCTGGGTGCTTATTGCTGGCAAGGAGGTGTTTGGGTCATTTTGTTTCCTTTCTGATTGTGTCGTTTGAATGGTGCGTAGATGTTGCTTATCTCTATGTATCTGTTGTTGGTTGATTTCTCTGAATCCAGGAATTCTCTAGCATTTTGGGAGTTGTCTTGGTCTAGGATTCTGAGAGTTTCCTAGTTTAAAATATCATTAAGTTTGTGCATGTCTTGTGAAATTATCACAAACTGACAAAATAGAAGAAAACATGCATTGCCGTCAGTCTTTTCAACCGTACTAGCCTATACTGTAATATTATGTCTGAATGAGGGTCATGCGATGATTATAAGGCAGGCCCAGAGTTGATTGTTTGCAATTAAGGTTTTCAGTAACTCCTAAGTGAAAGGTTTCTATTACCTCACATGAAATCAAAATGGAAGCCTGATAAAAACACACCCGTCACCTCCTGAAATTATTTTCTTTCAATACTTCATCATTTCATAAAATATATAGCCATTTTTTTTCAGCTCTCGTGCCCCTGAGAACGAAGGCTTCATTTAATTCCTCATGATGGAGAAAGACGCGGGGGTGGGGGTGGGGTGAAATAACGTTTCTTTTTTCTCATCATACAGCTCATTGGAAGACATTAGTTAGCTGAATTGCATATTTTTTTAATGATCTCCAAGGAATGCAAAAGTTTGAGAAAACTTCATTACCATTTGCATATTTGAGTAAAATGGAGGAAATTACCCAAGATGGGTGAGATAGCTGAGCTAAGGGGGAAAAAAAGTGTTTTCTGAAAATGAAATTAAATGAACAGCAGGAGAAGAAAGAGGAGGGGGAGGACGGGGTGAAGAGGAGGAGGAGGGGGGAAGGGGAGAGGAAGAGGGATGGGGGAGAGATATGGGGAGAAGAAGAAGGAGAGAAGGAGAGAAGGAGAAGGAGAAGAAGATAAGGAGAAGGAGAAGGAGAAGGGGAGGAGAAGAGGAAGAGACCAGAGGCTTCGCTTCCGTTTCTAGACTATAGAATTACAAAAAGACCAGTGTTGCTGAGAAAAAATGAACTGTCTGACTGTTTCGCAGACGATAATGAAGTGCAAAAGAGCCCCCTTCATATTTCCTGGAAGAAATGCTTATTCCACATTCCCTTAGCAAAAAAAAAAATCAAAAAAAATAAAAATGCTGCACACTGAGGTCTACAACTAGAAATGCAAAAAGAAAAGAAAAAAGAGTGAGGAGAGGGTAGGAAAGGACTGATCCGTAACAGAGGAGCAAACAAATTGTTCAGCAAAAGCTAGAATGATCAGTGGACATTTGTGCCTGAGTCTCCACTACTCTAAACATAGATAGACTTAAGAGCAGGGCTTTTTTTCTCATAGAACGCTCAGAACGGAGTTCCGGCACCTTTTTTGGATGGAACCTTGTAGGGTAGGCAAGGTGGGTTGTATGACATGTGTGAGTTCTGGCACCTTTTTCTTTTACAAAAAAAGCACTGCTTAAGAAGTTTATTTGCCTTGCCTAACAGATTCCAGTATTTGCGGAATACAAGTCTTCTAACTTTTGTTTGTTTGTTTTAATGGTATATTTGCTGCCTTGAATTGAATGTGAACAAAGGCAGGATTAAAATCTAAAATACAATAAACACATAAATATTTCTCACCGCAAACCACCATCATCAGAGGTATAGTACAGGTGGTACCTTGCTCAATAGTAGTAACTGTGAGAGGGATCTCGGAGTCCTAGTGGACAATCGCTTAAATGGGAGCCAGCAAGTGTGCTGCAGCTGCCAAAAAAGCCAACTCAGTGCTAGGCTGCATTAACAGAGGGATAGAATCGAGATCACGTGAAGGGTTAATCCCGCTTTACAAGGCCTTGGTAAGGCCACACTTGGAATACGGCATCCAGTTGTGGTCACCACGATGTAAAAAAAGATGTTGAGACTCTGGAAAGAGTGCAGAGAAGAGCAAAAAAGATGATCAGGGGACTGGAGGCTAAAACATATGAGGAACAGTTGCTGGCATTGGGTATGTCTAGTTTAATGAAGAGAAGGATGAGGGGTGACATGATAGCCATCTTCCAATATCTCAGGGGTTGCCCCAAAGAAGAGGGAGTCAAGTTATTCTCCAAAGCACCTGAAGGCAGGACAAGAAGCAATGGATGGAAACTAATCAAGCAGAGAACCAACCTAGAACTAAGGACAAACGTCCTGACAGTTAGAACAATTAATTTAATTTAATTATAGTACTTATATGCCGCCCTATCTCCCGAAGGACTCAGAGCAGCTAACAACAATAAAACAACAATAATACAAATATTAAAAGAGATTAAATTTACAAAGCCCCACTAAAAACCAATAATTAAAACAAAATTTAAAACCCCATCTTCAGTCCAGCTTGGCCAGTTGGAAAAGGTATGTCTTTAGGTCGCGATGAAAGGACCAGAGATCTGGGGCCGTCTGAAGTTCTTGGGGGAGTTGATTCCACCAAGCAGGCGCCCCGACAGAGAAGGCCCTCCCCCTGGGGGTCGCCAGCCGACATTGTCTGGTGGACGGCACCCTGAGGAGACCCTCTCTGTGTGAGCACACAGGGCAATGGGAAAACGTTCCCGGCAGCAGACGGTCCTGCAAATATCCCGGGCCTAAGCCATGTAGGGCTTTATAGGTCATCACCAGCACCTTGAACCTCACCCGAAGGGCAACCGGCAACCAATGCAGCCCACGCAGGAGGGGTGTAATATGGGAGTATTGGGATGCTCCCATCACAACCCGCGCAGCCGCATTCTGCACCAGCTGAAGCCTCCGGGTGGTCTTCAAGGGCAGCCCCATGTAGAGAGTGTTGCAGTAATCTATATGGGAGGTGACAAGTGCATGAGTGACCGTATGTAAGGCATCTCGGTCCAGATAGGGGCGCAGCTGGCACACCAGGCGAACCTGGGCAAATGCCCCCCCTGGCCACGACTCCTATATGATGTTCTAAATTGAGTTGTGCATCCAGGAGGACACCTAAGTTGCGCGCCCTATCAACGGGAGGCAACACCTCTCCCCCCATAACCAAAGATGGTAAATCTTGGACAACACGAGATGCCGATACGTAGAGCCACTCGGTCTTGGCCGGGTTGAGTTGAGTTGAGTTCAGTGGAATAGCCTGCCTCCAAAAGCTACGGATCCCCCAACACTGGAAGTTTTTAAGAAGAGATTGGACAGCCGTTTGTCTGAAATGATATAGGGTTTGGACTAGATGACCTCCAAGGTCTCTTCCAACTATTATTATTATTATTATTATTATTATTATTATTATTATTATTATTATTATTATTATTATTATTATTATTATTGTTGTTGTTGTTGTTGTTGTTGTTGTTGTTGTTGTTGTTGTTGTTGTTGAGTTGGGAGAGACTGTGGAGGTCTTCTGTTAGAGTGGAACAGAACTATTTCTAGCCGATATTGTTCTGTACCAGCCTGCTACCGGCCTTGCAGAAAAGGCAACCCCTTTACAGACGGCAAGAGGCTGGAATACGTCTGCCAAATTTATTACAAAAACAAACAAGACACGAACCAAGATACCGGAGCTTTGAAACACTATCTGAGCGGTTGCTTTCAGCAAACCAGCCCTCCCCACACAAGTCCTTTATAAAGAGTTCAGGGCATGGCTTCTCTCTCCCTCCTTCCGAGAAGCCCCATTGCCTTCCTCTGTTTACTCCTACTTGACTGCCTCCTGCGTCGGGCGTCCTTGAACAGGGCCAGCTGTGGGTCATCTTCATCCACACTGTCAGGCTCACACAGCTGGGTCTCCACCAGGTGGGAGGGGCCTGGCTGGGGGCTCTGCAGAGCCTCAAAGCCATCATCAGCAAGTTCTTCAACACCCCCCTCCTCCCCCTCATCTGAGTCATCCGACCCAACTGCCGAACCCACAGGCTGACCCTGAATCACAACAGATATTTTGGGGGAAAAATCCAAGATTCAGCTGGAAACTTTGAATGTTTTACAATAACACACATTTAAATCCCAGAAGGCACAGAGTAAGACAATATTTCATCATCTGGAAAACCTAGAATCATGTCTGTGCTAACAGCTTGGAAAGCAACACAAAGAGTGTGATACAGATACTCTAAAATGTTAAGCAAGAAGAAGTTTTAGATGTCCGTTTGATTTCCTTTGTCATTTGGGAAGGCCAAAACTTGCCAAGCATTCTACTTCTCCTCATGAAAAAAAAAAAACCTCTCCCTTTTTAATCTCTGTTCCATACTTCAAGAGAAATTTTGCAGCAGCCAAGGACAAATGGAGCCCAGGGAAAAAGGTTGATGATGTGCAGGATAGATTCTTTCTTTCTTTTTCTTTCTTTTTTTCTGATAATACAACCCATTTTCCCTAGTGAAACAGAAGAATAAAAGCCGCTTCAAATGATAAACTTGCTGAAATACAATTTCTCACAGCACCAAAGGAATGGTTTCTCCCTCTCTCTCTTCCTTTCTCCCTCCCTCTCTCTTCCTTTCTCTCCCTCCCTCTCCCTCTTTCTCTCTCTTCCTCTCTTCTCTCTCTCTTTTCCTTTCTCTCCTTTCTCTCCCTCCCTCTCTCTCCCTCTCTTCCCCTCTTCCTTTCTCCCCTTCCCCTCTCTCTCTCCCTCTCTCTCTCCCTCTCTTTCCCCCCTCTCTCTTCGTCTCTTCTCTCTCTCTTTTCCTTTCTTTCTCTCTTCCTTTCTCCCTCCCTCTCCCTCTCTCTCTCTTCCTCTCTTCTCTCTCTGTTTTCCTTTCCCTCCATTCTCTCCCTCCCTCTCTTCCCCTCTCTCCCTCTCTTCCCACCTCTCTCTCTTCCCCTCTTCCTTTCTCCCTCTTCCCCTCTCTGTCTTCCTTTCTCCCTCCCTCTCTTCCCCCTCTCTTCCTTTATTTTCCCTCCCTCTCTCCCTTTCTCTCCCTCTCTTCCCCCCCTCTCCCTCTCTTCTCTCTTTCTTTCTCTCTTCCTTTCTCTCCCTCCCTCTCTCTTCCTTTCTCCCTCCCTCTCTCTTCTTCTCTTCTCTCTTTTCCTTTCCCTCTATTCTCTCCCTCCCTCTCTCTCCTTCTCTTTCCCACCTCTCTCTTCCTCTCTTCTCTATCTCTTTTCCTTTCTTTCTCTCTTCCTTTCTCCCTCCCTCTTCCTCTCTCTCTCTTCCTCTCTTCTCTCTCTGTTTTCCTTTCCCTCCGTTCTCTCCCTCCCTCTCTCTTCCCCTCTCTCCCTCTCTTCCCACCTCTCTCTCTTCCCCTCTTCCTTTCTCCCTCTTCCCCTCTCTGTCTTCCTTTCTCCCTCCCTCTCTTCCCCCTCTCTTCCTTTATTTTCCCTCCCTCTCTCCCTTTCTCTCCCTCTCTTCCCCCCTCTCCCTCTCTTCTCTCTTTCTTTCTCTCTTCCTTTCTCTCCCTCCCTCTCTCTTCCTTTCTCCCTCCCTCTCTCTTCTTCTCTTCTCTCTTTTCCTTTCCCTCTATTCTCTCCCTCCCTCTCTCTCCCTCTCTTTCCCACCTCTCTCTTCCTCTCTTCTCTATCTCTTTTCCTTTCTTTCTCTCTTCCTTTCTCCCTCCCTCTTCCTCTCTCTCTCTTCCTCTCTTCTCTCTCTGTTTTCCTTTCCCTCCGTTCTCTCCCTCCCTCTCTCTTCCCCTCTCTCCCTCTCTTCCCCCCTCTCTCTTCCCCTCTTCCTTTCTCCCTCTTCCCCTCTCTCACTTCCTTTCTCCCTCCCTCTCTTCCCCCTCTCTTCCTTTATTTTCCCTCCCTCTCTTCCTTTCTCTCCCTCCCTCTCTCTCCCTCTCTTCCCCCCTCTCCCTCTCTTCTCTTTCTTTTTTCTTTCTCTTCCATTCTCTCCCTCCCTCTCTTCCTTTCTCCATCCCTCTCCCTCTCTCTCTCTTCCTTTCTTCTCCCTCTCTTTTCCTTTCCCTCTATTCTCTCCCTCCCTCTCTCTCCCTCTCTTTCCCACCTCTCTCTTCCTCTCTTCTCTCTCTTTTCCTTTTTTTCTCTCTTCCTTTCTCCCTCCCTCTCCCTCTCCCTCTCTTCTCTCTCTCTTTTCCTTTCCCTCCATTCTCTCCCTCCCTCTCTTCCCCTCTCTCTCTTTTCCCCTCTTCCTTTCTCCCTCTTCCCTTCTCTCACTTCCTTTCTCCCTCCTTCTCTTCCCCCCCTCTCTCTCTTCCTTTCTCTCTCTCTCTCTCTCTCTCTCTTCCTTTCTCTCTCTCCCTCCCTCCCTCCCTCCCTCTCTCTTCCTCTCTTCTCTCTCTCTCTTTTTTACAGCCATGGTGTGGATGGGGCCGGGCATCATCGTTTGCCCTCCTTTTCAGGCAAAGCTCATTAAAACCTATCTCCTCTAATGAGGGCAGACCCTAGGAAAAATTCCCAAGAGCTGTTTGCTTTGGACTTAAACATTGGCGGAGCGAACTCTTGCTCTTCACCCCGCTTGAAAGGCTTACGAATCATTTATCTGCCATCCGGTTGCCAGTCAAACCTGAGTCTTTTACGTAGCACCATCCACGGCAGGTAAATGCCCTTGTAAAACACCAATTTCTCCTTCGGCTTTCATCTGAGTCCTATGGGAAAGGGCGGTATATAAATTCAATAAATTCAAATATCTGCTGCCTAGGGATGTCCTAATTTTCACTCTGTGCTTCTCATCCTGTTTGGCAGGGAGGAATGGTCAAGTGAAAATAAAAAATGGAAAGCACATTCGTATCTGACGTTAACTCTTTTTTTAATTTTATTTTTTTGACTTTCAATATCGCATCTCCAGGATCGGGCCGGGATGTCACTGAAACAATGGCCGACGGAAGGTTGCAGACACAAAATCTTTTAATGTTTCCCTTGCCCAGGAAGCAATCCAAGGCGAACATTGTAAAGCACAGCTCATCACCCTTTAGTCCCAATCGTCAGGTGTGAATGTTAGATATATTGCAATTGATTGTCGGCTAGTTGTATTGTCACTGGAGTTGGTATTGACCTCCAAATGTCCAAAACTTTAGAAAGTTCTTCTCCTTCTATCTTCCTACTCCTTCTCTTTCTCCCCTTCCTCTTCCCCTCCTCCTCTTCCTCTTTCCCCTCCTCCTCCTCCTTCTGTTTCTACTCCTTCTCTTTCTCCCCTTCCTCCTCCTCCTCCTCCTCCTCCTCCTCCTCCTCCTCCTCCTCCTGGAATAAAGCAATGGGTCACCTATTCTGTATTGCTTCCATGAAAACTACCTGGACATAATAATAAACCTTTATTGTCAAAGTACAACATGTGTACATTGAGATTAGCTGAGCCTCCCCCCGTGCTCTCTCCCCCCAACACACAGTGACAACAAACCCTCCATCCTACCACACTATGTGAACCAACTACACCACACACCGGCCTCCCAAGTCAATTCTGCATAAGTTCACAGAGATTATATCCCATTTAAAAGCCTAACAGCCCACAGATAAAAGCTGTTTTTCAGCCTGTTGGTACGGCTGGCTATACTCCTATATCTCCTACCGGATGGTAGGAGAGTAAAGAGATACCGTCCAGGGTGTGAGTCATCCCTGAGAATCTTCTTCACTCTTCCAAGGCAACGAGCCCTGGTGATGTCATCCAGTGGTGTCAGGGCACAGCCCACAATGTCTTGTGCTGTATTCACCACCCTCTGTAATACTTTCCTATCCACGGCTGTCAGACCAGCATACCAAACCACAATACCATACGAGAGGACGCTCTCTATAGTAGACCGGTAAAAGAGGGTCATTAGCTGTTGTTCCACCCTGTTCTTCCGCAAGACCCTAAGAAAGTGAAGCCTCTGTTGGGCCTTTCTGGCCACCTGGGTTGTGTTGACTTTCCAGGTCAGATCTTCACAGAGGTAGACTTCCAGAAATTTAAAGGAGGAAACTCTCTCTACACAGTCCTCCCCAATGTAAAGTGGGGCAGGTTCCTCCTTTTTTCTCCGGAAGTCTAACACCATCTTTTTCGTCTTGCCGATATTTAGGTGCAAGTTGTTGTTACTACACCATCTTCAGTAAGTAACCTGAAATCAATAATTTCTAAAACAGTCTTTCTTTTGCCGCTTATACAGCATGCTACATTTGCTTCTCTAAGAGAATGTGCTTGAAAAATGTGTTTAAAATCCCTTAACCTTTGCATGAGCCCTCAGCTTTCGTAAGTATACGCAGGATTAAAGCTCATTTTTAAGATACCTTTTGCTTGTCTATCCCTGTAGATCTATTTTTATTACCAGACAGGTAGGTATCCTAAGTGTACTCTCTGAGAATAAGTACTCTTGAGGCAATCGTGTCCCCATCACCACCAAATACATTTCACAGAAAGTTCTAAGGTAAATATGGTATAAAATGTGGTGGCAAAATTTACTTTAATATGATGTTTGTCAGAGATGTGTCACAGTGATTTTCTGCTTCAGATTACATCGGATATAAAAGAAGTTCACAACTGATTTCTCCCTGATATCAACATACAATTTATCAAAGCATGCTGGGTCCAGTCACAAACATAGTGTGTTTATTTATCCATATATTCAGAGGACAGTATCTGCTCTCATCTGCCAGGTGGTCTAGAAAAGTTCAAAAAAGCTATTGGACTGTATATTTGGAAAAGTAATTAAAAATAATAGGGCAGAATGGCATTAGAACAAACTGTCAATTACAGAAGACCTCATAGTTGAAAAGCTTAATGACCAAAAAGTGTAAGTTTCAAAATTCATCAACTATATTGATGAACCTTCCCCTCCCCACCGGAAGAATTCAGATCAACTTATACTCAACTGTCATTTTAATTTCTTTGCACAGTCTGAAGCTGAACAAAACCCTTTGTTTTGTCTTCATAAACAATAAATAGCTCCACTGAATTACTCTGACCTAAATTTGAGTTGATGTTGGGTTCTGAGAAGAGGTAATTGTGCCTGCTATGCACAGTGTCCCACAATCAACTATTTCCAGCAAAGAGAACTACATAAATTACTTTTACTTTCAACTAATACTTTACAAATGAGGAAGTGAGCAACGCCAGGCAGTTCCATCAGAAAATTGCTTTCTAAGCAGAGTGTAGCAATTTAATACTTCACAGGTTGATTCCTTCCCTTGGCAATAGTTATGTTGACTAACACACCTCCGTGAATTAATTCAAGTAGGACAGAGAGAAAATTCTGCTTGGTGCTCTTGATCTGCAAAGAGATGGAAATTTTCTCTCCTTCCTTTCCATTTTTTTTAGAAGATTAAGTTTCTTACTCCATATTCCATTCTCTTCATTGCATTCTCTTTTTTCCCCATATGAATTTATCAAAATAGATAGATAGATAGATAGATAGATAGATAGATAGATGATAGATAGATAGATAGATGATAGATAGATAGATAGATAGATAGATAGATAGATAGATAGATAGATAGATAGATAGATACGTAGGTAGGTAGATAGATGATAGATAGATAGATAGATAGATAGATAGATAGATAGATAGATAGATAGATAGGTAGGTAGGTAGGTAGATAGATAGATAGATAGATAGATAGATAGATAGATAGATAGATAGATAGATAGATAGATAGATAGATAGATAGATAGATAAATAGAAATAAGAGCACTGCTCTGTTAAAATAAGAGCTGAAATCCAATGGATTGGGCCAGGAAGATGTAACCATTGACTTATTCAAATACATAGAAACTTTGTTAAATCCAGGTAGTCCTCAATTTACAACAGTTCCTTTACTGACTGTTCAAAGTTACAATGGCACTGAAAAAAGTGACTTTTTATACACATTGCCTTGCCCTGTCAGTGTTGGTGAGGGTGATCTTGGTAGTTCCCTGATTAGGCTGTTGTTTAGTGTTGGTTTGTTTCTCGGAGTTGGTAGCTACTTGATTGGGATGTCAATGGAGATTCTTAGTCATCTAGGTCATGGTTGTCCCAAAGAGGCTTTTTCAGGAATCAACTGGACTTTCTTGTTTTTCTTCGAAGACGTTTCGTTTCTCATCCCAGAAGCTTCTTCAGCTCTGACTGGATGGTGGGAGAATGGAAGGATTTATATTCCTTGCTGGTCATTTGCCTTCTTTTGAGGCCATTTGAAAGTGACTCTGAGGACCCAGATAAACCGCGAAGAGGCCATAATGACTCTCTAGAAGAATGCTGTCATGGAAAAACCCAATAAAAAATTGTGAGACAGCAACACAAAAAATGATTCTTACTTTAGGATTCAGAGGTTTATTTCAGTAATAATTTGGAACACAGACACACATCACAACATCACTTACATTAGCAACCCATTGCAATGAAGACCAATGACACAGCAAATCCAGCAAGGATGGCTATTGGCAAATCAATCCAATCCAGTCCCATCCTCTTACACCCTTTCTCATCCTAAAACTGCAGACAGATGGTGGGCAACGTTACACTTTCTGCTGACCCTCTGCTGAACATAACTTTCCACATACTCGTGTACATCGGAACCCGCATCCATCAGCTACTTTCAGTTCCCCATCTCTCACAGTTCCAGTCCTTATTTCTAAATATATTTGAAACAAGCAAGCTTAGCAAAATCATACTGAGTAAACTACAGTTGCAGTTTAGATTACAAATAGCTCCTTCAGATTGCAAAATTGAACATAGCACACACTTTGGTTCAATACTTTTTTTCCATGAAGCCTGATCTAGTTCACCTGGGCCTAAACCTTGCATAGAAGAACAATACCCAAAATGTTCATTTCCCACAATGCAAATGACCAACTGTCTGCAAGGAGCATAAATCCTTCCATTCCCCACCATCCGTTCAGAGCTGAAGAAGCTTCTTGGATGAGAAGAGAAACGTCTTCAAAGAAAAACAAGAAAGTCCAGTTGCCTCCTGAAAAAAGCACCTTTGGGACCTTGATTGGGATATTGTCGTCTTCTTCTTCTTCTTCTTCTTCTTCTTCTTCTTCTTCTTCTTCTTCTTCTTCTTCTTCTTCTTCTTCTTCTTCTTCTTCTTCTTCTTCTTCTTCTTCTTCATCTTCTTCCCCTCCTCTTCCTCTTCTTCCTCTTCTTCTTCTTCTTCTTCTTCTTCTTCTTCTTCTTCTTCTTCTTCTTCTTCTTCTTCTTCTTCTTCTTCTTCTTCTTCTTCTTCTTCTTCTTCTTCTTCTTCTTCTTCTTCTTCTTCTTCTTCTTCTTCTTCCCCTTCCCCTCCTCCTCCTCCTCCTCCTTTAATTTTTTTATTAATTTCTTCCCATACAATTCAGTAGTGCTTACTCAACAACGTGTTGTCTGAGTTTATCATTCACTAATACAAATTTAATTCCTAATTCTTTATTCTTTTCTCCAGCCATTGATAAAACAAGTCCCAAGTCTGATAATATTCTGTTTGTTCTTTTTCTTTCAAGTCTGTCCATTTCTGCACATTCTAATGGTTTTTTTTAATTATTTCTTCTTCTGATGGTAATTCTTCCTTTTTCTAATACTGTGCAAATATGACTCTTGTCACTGTTATCACCTGTAAAATCAAATACATACTTTGTTCATCCATCTTTTCTGGCATAATACCTAATAAAAATAAAGCTCAGGTTTAAAATCTACATGTTTTCCCAACATCTTTTCTACCCAAGTATCTATTTTTTCCCCCAGTACCTCTTTGCTTCAAGACATGTCCACCATACATGATAATAAGTAGCTGCCTTACGTTTACATTTCCGACATCTATCTGACATATTTTTTAAAAAACATTTTTGCCAATCTTGCTGGTGGCAAGTGCAAGGATATTGTTTACTTCTTGATTTGGGGTCTAGGGTTAACCTTGGTGTTTATCCCTGCTTACCTGGGTGTTGAGGGACGCGGTGGCTCAGTGGGTTAGGACGCTGAGCTTGTCGATCAGAAGGTCGGCAGTTTGGCGGGTTGAATCCTGAGTGCCGTGTAACAGAGTGAGCGCCTGTTACTCGTCCCAGCCTCTGCCAACCTAGCAGTTCAAAAGCACGTAAAAATGCAAGTAGAAAAATAGGGACCACTGCGGTGGGAAGGTAACAGCGTTCCGTGCGCCTTTGGCGTCTAGTCATGCCGGCCACATGACCACGGAGACGTCCTCGGACAAGCGCTGGCTCTTCGGCTTTGAAACAGAGATGAGCTCCGGCCCCTAGAGTTGGAAACGACTAGCACGCATGTGCGGGGGAACCTTTACCTTTACCTTTACCTGGGTGTTGATTGCTGGTAAGCAGGTGTTTTGGTCTTTTTGTTTCCTTGTTTCCTTTTCCTTTGTTGGTTTCCAAAAGTGACAATCAAAAAGCCAACCAGGAAACAAAAGACAACCAAAAGATAAACGCCTCCCACCAACACTTGGAATTCCACTCACAGTTCAACTCGGAGCCTACAAACATTCTCTTCTCTCAAGAGCAGAATCTGGCACCCACGCTTGCCTTGTTAGATGTGCGTACTCCCCACGCATGCCCCTGTTTTGAAACCCTGAAAGTCCTTTTCTGTGCTACTGATTAGCATCACAGCCTAGATGGGTTTAATAAGGCAGCCTGAAGACATCCACGTCAGCTGCGTCTAGTGTCTCTTTTGCTCCAACACCTGCAGCGTATTTGTTTAATCCATTAATAGAGGAACATTTACGCTGACTCTGGTGATATTTGTTGACACATTAATAGCACAATTCCGAGGTTGTTGATCGCAGCCCCATAATTGCTTCACAACATCATTAACACATACCTTGATCAAGCAGCTGGAAATGACTTGTTTCTTCGGTTTGAGCTAAACCTAGGGAGGCTGATATTTTGAGGTGGAATTGTGTGTGTGTGTGTGTGAGAGAGAGAGAGAGAGAGAGAAAGAGAGACAGAGAGAAAGAGAGAGAAGGAGAAAGAGAGAAAAGAAGGGAAGGAATGAGTGTGCCAAGGGAAAAATAGACTCTGATGTTATTGGTCTTCCTGACAGAGAAGATCAGGAAACGCTGACAGGGATCTTTGCGTATTGCAGCTACAGCATTAACATTGGTTTTTAGACTCATAAGGGAATTATTGGCACCACACATTGTAGTTCAAACTATCATATAAACACAGATTTTAGAAGGAGGGGAGGGGAAAGAGGGGAAGAATGGCAAAACAGTCCTGCTTTTTTTAAAAAAAACATACATAAAACAAAAGTATGCATTGGGTGGCCAAAAAGTGACTATTTTCTGATTTCCTTCTTGTTTTCTGTAGTTTTACTGCCTTTCATTTCTCTGGAGACTTCTGTGCCAAAGAGAAGTATTCAGAAATGTGCAACTTTTCCCCCCACATGATTATTATTAGTCTAGTTTCTAGCATACACAGAAACACGTATGCCTTGCTTTATTCTTTCCATTTAATCTGTTTTCCTATTCCACTTTTACATATAACAACAGCAATAGCACTTAGACTTACATACCACTTCAGAGTGCTTTACAGCCCCCTCTAAGCTGTTCACAGAGTCGGCCTATGCACTCCCTGCCCCAAACAATCTGGGTCCTCATTTTACCAATCTCAGAAGTCAACCTGAGTCAATTTTGAGTCGGCCAGGATCGAACTTCCTGGCTGTGGGCAGAGTCAGTCTGCAATACGAGTTTTGATGGGAGCTTCCCGATACTCCCGTGTAACACCTCTTCTCCGTGAGCTACATTGACTTCCGGTTGCCCTCCAGGTGAGATTCAAGGTGCTGGTGATGACCTATAAAGCCCTAAATGGCATGGGTCCGGATTATCTGAGGGAACACCTGCTGCCGGCATCATCTTCCCATCGTCCTGTGCGCCCCCACAGGGAGGGCCTTCTCAGGGTACTGCCGGTTAATGAATGCCGGCGGGTTATTCCCAGGGGAAGGGCGTTCTCTGTGGGTGCGCCTGCCCTACGGAACCAACTACCCACGGAACTTAGGACTGCCCCCGACCTTCGCTCATTTCACCAGGACCTGAAAACTTGGCTCTTCGATCTGTTTGGCCCAGACTGAGGGGTTGTTAATTTTAACTGGGTTTTAGATTTACTCTTGGGGCTTGAATTTAATTTAATTGTTTTAATTGTTTTTATTTTTTTTGTATTCATGGTTTTAACTGCCCTGTAAACTGCCCTGAGTCCTACGGGAATAGGACGGTATACAAATCCAATAAAATAAATAAATAAATAAATAAATAAATAAATAAATAAATAAATAAATACTATATTTTAACCACTGCACCACCAAGGCTTCCTTCCTTCTCCTCATTTTCCTTCCTTCCTTCCTTCCTTCCTTCCTTCCTTCCTTCCTTCCTTCCTTCCTCCCTCCCTCCCTCCCTCCCTCCCTCCCTCCCTCCCTCCCTTCCTTCCTTCCTTCCTTCCTTCCTTCTCATTTTCCTTCCTTCCTTCCTTCCTTCCTTCCCATCTTCCTTCCTTCCTTCCCATCTTCCTTCCTCCCTCCCTCCCTTCCTTCCTCTTATATACCACTTCATAGCGCTTTACTATTGTAGTGAGTTTTAAAGAGATGAAGTGATGCTTATAGTTGATACCTCTCTAATTGTAAAATGCTAGCAGCAGTCCTTGCTAAGCTGAAGTCAACAAATATATCTAAGTAACGAGAGCTAATTGGAAGTGAAGTAATGTTGCAGATCTCTCGTTGACAAATGTTGTTCTAGTAATTGAGTGTAGAAGGATACTTTGTGGTAGCCTGTTTTTTTGTCCCTCTGTATTTGAATCCCACTGATTTTATATCTGCAGTCTTCCCATCAGAAAGTGGGCTTCCTCAATGTTCCTGAATGTTGCTTACTTCGTGCAGCACCTTCTTCTAATAAAAGGATTGCATGATTTTGATACACATGAAAGTGGAAGATAGGAGGAGGAGAAGGAGGAGGAGGAAGGACACAAATAGCAGTAGCATTTAGAGTTATATACCACTTCACAGTGCTTTACAGCCCTCTGTAAGCGGTTTGCAGAGTCAGCATATTGAATATCGCCCCCAACTATCTGGGTCCTCATTTTACTGACCTCGGAAGGATGGAAGGCTGAGTCAACCTTGAGCCGGTGAGAATCGAACTGCCGAACTGCAGTCAGCTGGCAGCCAGCAGAAGTAGCCTGCAGTACTGCATTCTAAGCACTGCGCCACCAGGGCTCATATGATTTTATCATGTAATGCTTTATGTTTTATTCTGCATCTTGATAAAGCCTATGGTCTAATCAACAATAATGTTCATTCATTATCAATTTGTGTAGAACTGAATCATCCAGTTACTTCTCCATCTTGAGCTAACAGAAGACCCAACACGAATGCTAAATTTTGCTTGGACCAAACACCATATGTGGGTGTAGGCTAAATATTTGTCATTGTCAACCCTACACTGTATTCATGTAATCTGCAGCAGTTTTTCCCCCTCTCCCTGGCTTCTTAAATAAACTTACCTTGCATAGATATGAACATTTTTAGATTTTTACCCTATACTGCCTTTTTTATTTGTAGAAATAGCTCAAGGTAGGAAATGAATCTAACACCCCTTTCTCCTCCTCCTGTTTTCCTCACAACAATAACCCTCTGAGGTGAGGTGGCCTGAGAAAAGGATTGGCCCAAAATTAAATGGCTGGCTTTCATGGCTAAGGAGGGACTTGAACTCACTATCTCCTGATGATTGGCCCTAAGACACCCAATTGGCTTTCAAGTCCTAAGCTACCATGTTTTCCCGAAAGTAAGGCCTACACCAACAATAAGCCGTAGCTTGATTTTTGGGGGTGTCCCTAATATAAGCCTTGGGTCCTCTTCTGCAGCCAGGCCTGCATTTCTCAGTCATGTTCTGTCCCAGCCTACGACCGTCCTTGTTTGCGTCACAAGAACAACCCCTTTTTATCAGTAGGCTGGAATAGCCAAGCCTTTTTATTTATATACAGTCCTAATACTTAAGTCCTCAAAACAAAACAAAAAAAAAACACAACAGAATACTTTTCCAACGAATAATTGGTGCAAACAGCAAAACAGAGCAGGAGTTAAACAAGAAGTTCACCAATAAGACAAACAGACCATGATTCCCTTGAAGTTCTACAAACAGTTGCCTTCAGCAACCAGCACTGCCCACACCATCCCCTTTTATTAAGCAACCCCAAGGCGTGGCTTCTCAATGCCTTCTCCTCCTTTCCCTGAGTTGACGCATAGTCTTCCTCTGACCTACTCTAGTTAACTGCCTTCTATTATGAGCATCAATAATGACGTCCATCTGTGAATCCTCAGAGTCGTCCCCACACAGCTGAGCCTCATCCAGAACACAATTGGAGGGGCCAGGCTCTTCCTCTGACTGTGAGTCTTGTAATGCATCAGAGCTTTCCTCCAACTTTGATGGCTCTCCAAACCCCTCCTCCTCCTCCTCCTTAGATCCCTCGGACTCAGCTGTCGGGACCACAGGCTGGCATGGAATCACAACAAGTCACAGGGCTTTCTGGAAGGCCTGTGCAGCTGAGAACCGAGTTATGGATTCAATCTGTAGCTCGGTTCTACAAGACTTCAGAAGCTGAGCATCAAGCTATGGATTCAATCCATAGCTTGGTACTCAGCTGCTTAGGCCTTTTGGAAAGGCCTGACTGCAAAATGCAGACTCAAATACAGCTGCAGAACTTCAGCCCCAGAAGAAGTGGATCGGCTGGGTGGGGCTGTCAGTGTCGGAGGTGAGATAAGGCCAGTGGTGGAATTCAAATATGTGAACAAACTGTTCTCTGTGTGGATGCCACTTTCGGAAGTCCAATCTGGGCCTGGGCAACAAAAAATTAGCTACTGGTTCTGCTGAACTGGTGCAAACCGGCTGAATCCCACCACTGGGTAAGGCCTACCCTGAAAATAAGACCCGGTGCTGCTTTTGGAGGCAAAACAACAAAAAAAGACCTGGTCTTATTTTCTGGGAAACACAGTAGGACTTAAATTTGTGATCTCCTGCTTTCTAGCCTGGTGCCTTTAACAAGACAAAATTGGCGTCCACCACACACTGTCACACTGCACTTTTTTTGTAAAGCAGGTAAAAACAAGTAAGAAATAGCAACTAAAATAAATTAAAGCCTTGAGATAAGAGGAATCAGAAATACGGCTCAATCTAATTTCCACCAGCACCATTCCTGACACCCATCCTTAAAAACTGCCATTGAATCTGCCATTTTCATATACAGCTTTGTTCCTTGTCTTTTGTTGGAGGATTCACATATTGATCGCCTGAATTCCGCCATAAAAAATGGCAATAACACCGCAACTGTTTAATAAAATATTCCAACTCAGAGTAGATTTGATTAGGCTTATTAGGCTTGTCCTGATTAGAAAACAATTGTAATTCCAATGTCTGTTATTGCCTTAAGTGATTATTTGAAATTACTAGCTCTAAGCTGCTAATATTCACACATATTTGAATATCAACAGGCAATTGGTTAAGTTTCAATCAGAATCAAACAAGAAATTGATATCCTGAAATTCTTTCAAATTGAAAATAAGGGGTGGGGGGAGAGATGATTTATTGGAAGTCGTGGGCCAAGCAAGAGATTAATACATTGAATCAGTTAATTTATAATAGTCATTTTAAGAAATTTGAGATCCTGTAACTGATCTGAATCACTCTAACCAGTTCCATTCCATTCCATTCTATTCTAGTCCATTGTCTATTCTATTCTGTTCTATTCCATTCCATTCTGTTCCATTCCATTCCCTTCTGTTCCTTTCCATTCCATGCTGTTCCATTCCATTCCATTCCATTCTATTCTCTATTCTGTTCCATTCCATTCCATTCCATCCATTCCATTCCATTCCATTCCATTCCATTCCATTCCATTCCATTCCATTCCATTCCATTCCATTCCATTCCATTCTGTTCCCGTTCCGTTCCATTCTATTCTCTATTCTGTTCCATTTCATTCTACTCCACTCCACTCCTTTCTATGCCATGCCATGCCATGCCATGCCATGCCATGCCATGCCATGCCATGCCATGCCATTCTATTCTCAAATATTCTATCTGAAATACTGTAAAAGATGCCTTTTTGTTCGTATGTTTGTGCCTTCAAATGAATGTTGACGCCTAGTCAAGTCCCTACAGTTTTCTTGGCAAGATTTTTCAGAAGTGGTTTGCGTATGTCTCCTTCCTAGGGCTAAGAGGAAGTGACTGGCTCATGCTGCATAAGGTGAGACAAGAATTTTCTAGCATGACTCCTCATCTCTACACCAAACTGCTCAAGAGACATTGTCCCTGAGATGAAACCAACAATCCAGGTTTACACAAGATCTTGTTATATATGCATGTCTGTATCTATTTGTATGTAAGATAAAGGTGAAATATATGCATATTTATACAGCTGTCCGTGGAGCTTAGGACTGCCCCCGACCTTCGCACATTTCGCCAGGACCTGAAGACCTGGCTCTTTGAGCTCTCCGGCCCAGGCTGAGAATTTTTAACTGGGTTTTTTTTAATTTTAGGGATAATTTAATCTTTTTAAATTTGTTTTTAACTTTTGTACTGGTTGTTTTAAATACCCTGTAAACCTCCCTGAGTCCTTCGGGAAAGGGCGGTATATAAATCTAATAAAATAAAATAAATAAAATAAAATAATACATGAAATAAGGAACTAGAATATCAACCAAGCAGTTGGTTTAATTTTTAAGAAATGTAAAAGAGACTTCATATCAACAGGAGTGAACTAAATTCACCAGAAAATTTTAGGTTGCTGTAGGTGTTTATTGGAATGTTGAAAGAAAGATATATATATTTTTTCAGAAACAAAATTTTCATTTTTATTTATTTTTTTTATTTTAATTCCATTTATATCCCGCCCTTCTCCGAAGACTCAGGGCGGCTTACAAGCTTAGCAGTAGCCTTCATCCTATGTATATGCCTGCTTATTAGGGCTTTCACACACACCCCAAGCGGCATTATTACAAAGTCAGCTTAATTGCCCCCAACAATCTGGGTCCTCATTTTACCTACCTCGGAAGGATGGAAGGCTGAGTCAACCTTGAGCCTGGTGGGATGCGAACCTGCACTAATTGCAGGCAGCTGGTGTTACTGAAGGAGGCATTAGCCCACTGCTTCACCAAGGCTCTATTCATGTGGATAATGTAAGAATTTTGAGAGTTCTCTGATTCATATGATTTGGCCGTGACCATTATTTAGCCATTTTGTCTTCAAGTCAATTGCATACAATAAGATAACACTAGGGGATTTAAATCTGTTGTTGAATTATAGTTTAGATTTAAATTTGATGTTGAATTCTACTTTCCAAATAGGACTATTAAATTTTATAATGCACTTTGACCTTGTTGAATCAGAGAAGCGATTCTGTGCTCTAAAGATTTTGCCCCAATTATTTTAATGCTTTATGTATGTCTGGGCAAGCATATACTACATATTACAGTAATTCCCACTAATGCAATATAGAAGAACTGCTGATTTTGTGTGAAATCAATTTGTTCTACCTTCATCACTTTCTTTGAAATAGCCATTTTTATTTTATTGTTTTTAGACTTTTTAATTATCTTAGCGCCAAGATTATATCTTTTCTCAAAGTTTGTCTTGATCTTATTATTATTTCCCAATTTTCTTTCCTTCAAATTCTTCACATTGCTGATATCAACTTGTAATTTATTCATCTTTTCCTCTAATTGAATCTTCCATTTGGGTGATTGATTTTGTTACTTTTGTTTTACAGCGCTGTATTCTAACTCTTGATGTTATCATTGCTCTGGACTATAAAAGAGTTGATTGCTTTCAGCTATTGTGTTCGTTTCAGTATTTCTCACAAGCCAAGTTGCATCTCTCAAAACTTTTGATAGTCCTTTTCTACTTGTGACTTTCAATGGTAGAAGACTTTCTTATGTCTGTGGAGGTTCTTAGTCATCCAGGTCATAGTTGTCTTAAAGATGCTTTAACCAAAAGCAACCAAATTGTTTTTTTTTCCTTGAGGAAGAAGATGGAGATGTTTCACTTCTCATCCAAAAAGCTTCATCAGTTGTGACGATAAAAACAGATGAAGGTTCTTGGATGAAAAGCAAAATGTCTTCTTCTTCTTCTTCTTCTTCTTCTTCTTCTTCTTCTTCTTCTTCTTCTTCTTCTTCTTCTTCTTCTTCTTCTTCTCCTTCTTCTTCTTCTTCTTCTTCTTCTCCTTCTCCTTCTTAAAAAGAAAAAAACCCTGTCCAGTTGCCTTTCGTAAAAATACCTTTTAGACAACTATGACCTGGATGACTGATTTTGAAGAAGTACCTTTGAGACTCTCCCTATGGTTTGAATTTTTCATATATTCAATATGAAAAGAAGATGGAGATGTTTCACTTCTCATCCAAAAAGCTTCATCAGTTGTGACGATTAAAACAGATGAAGGTTCTTGGATGAAAAGCAAAATGTCTTCTTCTTCTTCTTCTTCTTCTTCTTCTTCTTCTTCTTCTTCTTCTTCTTCTTCTTCTTCTTCTTCTTCTTCTTCTTCTTCTTCTTCTTCTTCTTCTTCTCCTTCTCCTTCTCCTTCTCCTTCTCCTTCTTAAAAAAACAACCCTGTCCAGTTGCCTTTCGTAAAAATACCTTTTAGACAACTATGACCTGGATGACTGATTTTGAAGAAGTACCTTTGAGACTCTCCTTATAGTTTGAATTTTTCATATGTTCAATAAACTTTCCTTTTACTTATCCCAAAGATGCTTTTTCAGGAGGCAACTGGACTTTCTTATTTTTCTTTCTTCTTCAGCTCTGACTGGATGGTGGAGAATGGAAGCATTTATACTCTTTGCAGGCAGCTGGACATTTGCATCCTTTTAGAGAGCCCTTGAGGCCATTTGGAGGTTTACCTGTGTCCTCAAAGTCACTTCCAAATGGCCTCAATGACTATCTAAAGGAAGGAAAATCATCAGCTGTCTTCAAGGAATATAAATCTTTCCATTCTCCACCATCCAGTCAGAGCTGAAGAAGCTTCTTGGATGAGAAGCGAAATGTCTTCAAAGAAAAACAAGGAAGTCCAGTTGCCTCCTGAAAAAGCACCTTTGGGACAATCATGACCTGGATGACTGAGAATGTCTCCATAGACATTTCCTTTTACTTCCATCTGTCTGTTAGGGAGATTATATTCATCATTATTTTGCTGAATATTTTCATTCTTTTCATCCTCATTTTTATCTCTGTCAGAAATTTCCTTCTTTCCTTCTTTTTATCTGGGTCAGAAATTTCCTTCTTTCTTGATTCTTCAAAAATCATTCATCTAGTGTTCTTCAGTTCATTTAATTAACATTAACTTTAATTATTAAATTCATAAGCCGGCCAGCTCCCCTATAAGGTGACTGGGCAGTCATTTGTATTTCTATTATCATTGCAACAAAGTTTGAAATATTTGCATATATAAAGTTCTTCCAAGGCAATTGAAAAGAAAAGAGAAGAAAAGAAAAGAAAAGATGGAACAAAAAATTTGACCCATTGGTGCATCCTAAAAATAGGAAAGGCTAGAATACAGAGAGAATGTGAAAATGATCTTTAATATTAGTCCATGGGATCTCACTCCACCTGTTTTTTCCCCAGTAAAAGTCATCCTTAAGGCTAGGAAAAAGCCATACACCATTCAATCCAATCCTGATGGCAACCCAGATTCATCCTGTGTGGCAACATTGTCAACCTTGATTGTTAGTGAAAAAATCTTAACATCTACCAACATGGTCCATCATTACTTCTTTAAATGCAGTAGAGATGGCTCCATCCCACAACCCCTTCATGTAAATTAATCTATGTCTGGAACTACTTGGTTCCCCTCTTTCCTCTTCCTCATTGGTTATCATCAATAAACTATTGTGGGCAAGGATGTCAATATCCACAGATTGGAGAGGCAGAAAGTGATCCCATAAATTAGAAACTCAACACACTTAAGGCTCTATATTGATCCCGGTATCTAGAGTCACAGTGAAGATGGATGTCTAGCAAATTCATTGCAAAGAGATTCTAAGGGCAAAAATATAGTATTTACTAGGCAGATGATAACATACAGAATACACAAACACACACACACACATTTTTAGTATCAATCTGCATCTGTCTCTGACACAGCAAATTCTTAGAGCCTCTCTTCTGGCTGAGGAGTTTGAAAACTTTATCAGAGGAAGAATTTGTTGCCTTTTCACTCAATTTCAAGGGAACATGTTTCCCGAAAGAAATCCCCACACTCAACATATAACATGCAAGGACTGTGAGATGGATGATGGAACTTCTTAACTATTAGGGGCTTAACCTTAGGACAGACAGCTGTTTGGGTGGTTTTAACTGAGATGCATCATCTCAGCAAATGCATCTGGTGTTCATTCATGGTGTCTTGGCTTTTCACAGTCTTAGCCATCTGTCGCTATGGCACCCTGCCTTCGAACGTGTCAGCTGGGTTGCTAAAATGTAGGTTCCAAGCAAATATAAGTTTATATGACTGGGCAAAAGCTCTGTGTCATTTATGAGACCAGATATTCCTTTGTGACAGAGCTATGGAAATATTTTTTAATATGTCGTATAGATTTCAGAGGGATGTGATGGTTCAGTGGGTTAGGACGCTGAGCTTGTCGATCAGAAGGTCAGCAGTTTGGCAGGTCGAATCCAGAGTGCCGCGTAACAGCATGAGTGCCTGTTACTTGTCCCAGCTTCTGCCAACCTAGCAGTTCGAAAGCACGTAAAAATGCAAGTAGAAAAATAGGGACCACTACGGTGGGAAGGTAACAGTGTTCCGTGCGCCTTTGGCATCTAGTCATGCCGGCCACATGACCATGGAGACGTCCTCGGACAAGCGCTGGCTCTTCGGCTTCGAAAGGGAGATGAGCACCAGCCCCTAGAGTCGGAAACGACTAGCACGCATGTGCGGGGGAACCTTTACCTTTTACCTATAGATTTCAGAGAATGTCTTTATCATTGTCTCTAATTCCCCTTCAATCCTGCTTGCACGCTCAGCAGAGACCCTTTTAGAATTTAATAGGTACGAGAGTCACTATGACACAGTGGCTAATGAATTCAACAATATTGAGAAGGGATCCTTTGGTGCTCTCTGAGCTTGCTTGTTTTCTTGCAGATGTTCCATTACCCAAAGTAGGTAATCTCATCAGTGCTAGTCACTGATTATTAGCACGGAGGACTAGTCAGTGACTAGCACTGATGGTGTTACCTAGTTTGGGTAATGAAACATCTGCAAGAAAACAAGCAAGTTCAGGTGAGAAGCAAAATGTCTTCAAAGAAAAAACAAGAATGTCCAGGTGCCACGTGAAAAAAAGGCACCTTTAGGACACCCATGACCTGGATGACTGTGAATCTCCATAGACAAGTTCAGAGAGCACCAAGGATCCCTCATGTCAACCCTGAGCTACAAATATTCTCCTTTATTACAGTAAGACTGAGAGGATTTGGTCTACTCTGAACCATAGAAGCTCCTTACATGACTTTATGACGACCCCTCTTTCTCTCTCAGCCTGCCGGTATGTACGCCACCTTCTGTAGGAAAATCAGAATGTGAGTTAACGAAACTAAACAACATTATTTCTCAGTGGGTTCACATTGAGGATGCAAGCTATTGGACATTAATCAGTCACTTCTGCAATACAAATGTTTCTCTCTTTTTTTTTTTTTTGCTATCTTTTCAAGACTTCATCTTGAAGTCTGATGGGTTTGGGTTTTATTACTGTTTTACCGTATTTTAACTTATTGTTATAAGGCACTGGGCACTTTGTTTAATCTTTTCTTAATTTTTGTACTTTTGCATTTTAGTATTTATTGCCCTGTTCACCGCCCTGAGTCCTTCGGGAGAAGGGCGGTATACAAATAAAATTATTATTATTATTATTATTATTATTATTATTATTATTATTATTATTATTATTATTATTATTATTATTATTATTATTATTATTATTATCTTCATCTGATTCTCAGTCGTTCTGTTGCTGATGTGGCCAACGACTCCTAAAGGTTAGGACAGGTTAGCTGTTTTACACTGATGAGGACATACCTTTTTTTCCTCTGCTCCCTGGCAGCATAAGAGTTTGTCATTTTTTAAATTAGGCTAAATATCTCTTTATTCTCATGACTCTGGTGCTATCTTCAACTTAGAAACCTATAGTGACAATTGACCACTGATGTCAAAATATTTGTGTGCGCAGGAGATGCCTTGTGAAGCTTAAGAGGGAGATTGAGGGAGGGGATAGAGAAAAGAGAGAGAGAGAGAAGAGAGAGAAGAGAGAGAGAAGATGTCTGTGTGTATGTGTGTGTGTGTGTGTGTGTGTGTGTGTGTACACACACACATACACACACGGCTTCAAAAACAGTACAATTAACATTTTTATCCTAAGCAGTCTATACTATTATGCATAAAATAAACATCACATAATCATATTACACTTAGATAAAATCTCTGTTGCTTAAAAAAGAAATCCAGCAGAGAGATAAATAGATATAGAAAGAAGATAGGAAAGAAGAGGAAAAAAGGGGAAAAAATAATACTAACATATCTAGAGAAAAATGAGGGGGGGGACAGGGGAAAAAAACCAAGTAAACATAAGAAGCTGAAAAAGCTACCACAGAAAATTAAAAATTCAGGAAAATAAATTCCAAAATATCACTCCATCTGTTCTGTCTTTCCATTTGTCTCATGTCCAACTATAGGAATTATGTACCTAATTATTTGACATTATTGTTCAATATTTAAATAATAAATTGAATATAGACCTGTGGTGGTATCTCCAGCTAGATGTCAAGGATGAAACTTTGGCAGCTACGTGCCTCTGCATTTCAACTTGCCTTTAGATTAAGGTGTGTGTGTGTGTGTGTGTGTGTGTGTGTGTGTGTGTTCCTTTTAAGTGGGTTAGATGGAGAAATGAAACTTCTGCCATTCAGCTGGAGACTGTGAGGGCCTGAAACCTTTTCAAGGACACCAGAGCAGGTGTGGATTTGAAGCAGATGGTTCCCATAACAAAGTGAACTTGTCTATATGGACTAGATGTTAGATAACTTTTATTGTCATTTTTTTACTGTGGGCAAAAATGGCACACATTAAAAATGAAGTTTAGTTGCTTGCTCTCAAAGTGTACACATACATAACACACATTTAAACATACTATATACCAGGGGTCCTGAACCCCTGGTCCATGGACCTGCACCGGGCTGCGGAATGTCAGAAATTGGTCTGCACAAACTGCAGGCAGTACATGAAATCATGCCCCCTCCGGTCCATGGAAAAACCTCTCTCCACAGAACCAGTCCCTGGTGCCCAAAAGATTGGGGACCTATGCTATATACAACATATGTATAGACCTACACCTTTACATATAGATAATATATAACTATTGATCACTGTCCATTTTGAATACATAATGGAAGGAGGAAGCTTTAGAGTTCATAAGGTTAATACTGTATGGCACAAAACTGTGACTGAATCTGGATATTCAGCTTTGGATACCACGGAGCCCCAGAAGGTAACAAGGAAAACAGGTTGTGAAGAGGATGTGTGGTGTCCCAGACAATCATGTGGGCCCTGCTCGAGCAATGCTTATGTGCTATGTCCTGGGTGGAAGGGGGTTTGGGGGTTTGGCTGGGAAAATTATTGTTTAAGTCTATGAACTGGGGTTGGAATCTCAGAGTTAGTTTTGCTTCAACATACCCATGCAGTGTATTTAATAAACAGTAAGATTTTCGGAGACGGAATGAACCTGGAGTTTTATTTGGATTCTCAAGCTGGATGTTGACACTAGATTGAAGGGGGGTATTAAGAGGTGGCCAAGCTTGGAATCCTTGCACTTCAGAAAGTAACAAAACCCTGACCTCCCACAACATCCTTGAAGCCTTGTCTGACTGTTCCCAGGGGAATGTAGTTAGTCTGATGAGATTCTTGTAACATGGGTGACTAACAATAAAGCTTCCACTTGAGATTAATTAGGAGTGGTTCTAGTTCCTTGCACCTCACAAGACCATACAGAATCATATTGTCCAATCTTGTTTCTCTTTGGTCCAAAACTGATTCAAATGATGACATTGCACAGGTCTTATAAAATCAACATTTTAAGTATTGAGCACTAAACATTTGTCCATGAATATGTAATCATCATTTTTTTTTCTTGAAACAGTTATAGGTTGCTTCTCCCCTTGAGTAGTTTCCAATCCGTTGCTTCTTGTCTTGCCTTCTGGTGCTTTGGAGAATAGCTTGACTCCCTCTTCTTTTGGCAACCTCTTAGATATTGGAACACTGCTACCCGTGTCACCCCTAGTCTTTCTTTTCATTAAACTAATCTTCTGTATATCCAGACACATGCTTCAAAAATAAATAAATAAATAAATAAATAAATAAATAAATAAATAAATAAATAAATAAATAAATAAGGGAAAAGCTTTAGCCAAGCCCTTGAAACCAGTCAGATGGAATGAATTAGACCTCATCCCCAAGCACATTTACTTAAGGCTTTTTTCTAATGTAGTAGGAGGTGTACTTAAAGTAGATCGACAGAAATCAATGAGTCTTTAATTAACAATATAAATCTGCTAGAAGTATGATTAAATTTAATTCCACTCGATCAGTATTTCAATGCACAGGGAGATTCTTTATGAGCATCTTTATCAAAGCATGCTTTGCTGGATGTTGAAATGCATAATAAAACACCTTTTTGTGGGTTTCAATATTGCAAGTCAGCACACATTCTTGAATTTAGATTAAAGGTTTCCCTGTTTCCATTGGTCCAATGTTCACCTCAAGATTTTATTTTATTTTATTTTTTAAAAAATGAGATCTCCCTTTCTCCAGTATAATCTATTTTCTTTCTGCTGCATTAATCTGATATAGATTCCCTTAATCAAATCAAAAGTCACTCTTATCCTTCCATCAAAACATTATAATATAATCCCTTTAACATAGCGCTTGTCCTAGGACGTCTCCATGGTCATGTGGCCGGCATGACTAGATGCCAAAGACGCACGGAACGCTGTTACCTTCCCACCGTAGTGGTCCCTACTTTTCTACTTGCATTTTTATGTGCCTTCGAACTGCTAGGTTGGCAGAAGCTGGGGCGAGTAAAAGGCTCTCACTCTGCTACGCGGCATTCGGGATTCGACCCGCCAAACTGCCGACCTTCTGATCGACAAGCTCAGCGTCCTAACCCATTGAGCCACCGTGTCCCTATAAAAACTATTTTAAGGGTGTTTTAATATGATGAATTACTATATTTATTTGCTCAATTTACTCTATGTTTTTTGAGATTAAGAAGGCACAAGATAATATACAGAAGCTGAATTCCACATCCAGCTGCCTCCTGAATTGTCTGTATATGCAACGAAGGAGAGAGAAGACCTTTCCACGTGATGGGCTGGTATGCTGCAAAAATAGAATAAGAAACATGAAAAAACTGAATTTGCCAGCCATGAAAAGAATGTTAAAGGCATATTAACAACAAACTTAATGTTGTTACTTTGAGTATTTGTATCTATTTTTCCACCAATAGATGGCATTTGTTGTAGCTAATAATACTAAAACAGAGACTGTGAAGTCTGATGTAGTAAAATATCATTAAAACAACATCATTAAGACAGATGTAAACATATTACAGGTTCTCACCATAACCCAGGGTCAATAGCTACAAATAAGTAAATGTCTATGGAGATTCTCAGTCATCCAGGTCATGGTTGCCCCCAAGTTGCTTTTTCAAGAGGCAACTGACTTTCTTGCTTTTCTTGGAAGATGTTTTGCTCCTTAACCAAGAAGCTTCTTGAGAGGGAAATTGAAGCTTCTGGGATGAGAAGTGAAACATCTTGAAAGAAAAACAAGAAAGTCCAGTTGCCTCTTAAAGAAGCAACTTTGGGAGAACTAAGTAAATATGCTTACTCTAGGAGACACAGAAAGAAGAGAAGAGGAGAGGAGAGGAGAGGAGAGGAGAGGAGAGGAGAGGAGAGGAGAGGAGAAGAGAAGAGAAGAGAAGAGAAGAGAAGAGAAGAGAAGAGAAGAGAAGAGAAGAGAAGAGAAGAGAAGAGAAGAGAAGAGGAACAGAAAGATGAAAATATACCCATAGTGATAAACAGTTACACATTTTATTTGCAACAGTATAAACTACTCCTAAGGGATGCGGTGGCTCAGTGGGTTAGGACGCTGAGCTTGTCGATCAAATGGTCGGCAGTTTGGCGGGTCGAATCCTGAGTGCCACGTAACAGAGTGAGGGCCTGTTACTCGTCCCAGCTTCTACCAACCTAGCAGTTCGAAAGCACGTAAAAATGCAAGTAGAAAAATAGGGACCACTATGGTGGGAAGGTAACAGCGCTCCGTGCGCCTTTGGTGTCTAGTCATGCCGGCCACATGACCACGGAGACGTCCTCGGACAAGCGCTGGCTCTTCGGCTTTGAAATGGAGATGAGCACCGGCCCCTAGAGTCGGAAACGACTAGCACGCACGTGCAGGTGAACCTTTACCTTTACCTTTAAACTCCTCCTCCTCCTCCTCCTCCTCCTCCCCCTCCTCCTCTTCTTCTTCTTCTTCTTCTTCTTCTTCTTCTTCTTCTTCTTCTTCTTCTTCTTCTTCAACAAACAAACAACAAAAATAAAAAACCACAAAAAAACAGTCCAGTTGCCTTTCGTAAAAATACCTTTGAGACAACTATGACCTGGATGACTGATTTTGAAGAAGTACCTTTGAGACTCTCCCTGTGGTTTGAATTTTTCATGTGTTTAATAAACTTTCCTTTTACTTATCCCAAAGATGCTTTTTCAGGAGGCAACTGGATTTTCTTATTTTTCTTTGAAGACATTTCGCTTCTCAGCTGAGAAACTTCTTCAGCTCTGACTTCTTCTTCTTCTTCTTCTTCTTCCTCCTCCTCCTCCTTTGGGACCTTGATTGGGATATTCTTCTTCTTCTTCTCCTCCTCCTCCTCCTCCTCCTCCTCCTCCTCCTCCTCTTCTTCTTCTTCTTCTTCTTCTTCTTCTTCTTCTTCTTCTTCTTCTTCTTCTTCTTCTTCTCCTTCTCCTTCTCCTCCTCCTCCTCCTCCTCCTCTTCTTCTTCTTCTTCTTCTCCTTCTCCTCCTCCTCCTCCTCCTCCTCCTCCTCCTCCTCCTCCTCTTCTTCTTCTTCTTCTTCTTCTTCTTCTTCTTCTTCTTCTTCTTCTTCTTCTTCTTCTTCTTCTTCTTCTTCTTCTTCTTCTTCTTCTTCTTCTTCTCTTCTTCTTCTTCTTCTTCTTTTTCCTTTTCCTTTTCCTTTTCCTCCTCCTCTCTTATTCTTTATTGTATTCCATCATCAGCCCATATGGAATGTAAAAATAAAGCAAATAAATAATTAGCATTTTATGATTGAACGGAAGTTGAAGCTGCAGATGGTGGAAGACTACAAGTCCAAGAAAATTAGGTCATATAATTTCCTTCAGAATCTCTCTTCTAAGGAGAAGACGTAGTATTTGCTTTACACAACTAAGCACCATAAAGCATACCGTGGGGTTGGATATTAAATCCTATTATTTCTCTATAACTATAAAATTTACATTTCTTTTACTTATGAAAGGTCACTGTCCATAAATTCTGTTTCTGGAATAGATATTTATTTATTGCAAACAGATTTTTCATTACTTATTTAAATACACAAAATGCCCAAAGGACAATTTCTGGCTTGTTTTAAAATTTCTAAAACTCAATTCCCAAACAATATACAATCGCACAGAGAAATATAATTCAATGCCCTTTCTCTAAAATAAACTAATAACTGATCTAGGTCATCCTTCAAATGAATCCCACTAAACTAACATTATCCTGATTCTCAGGAATATTGGCTGTAAACCTTTATTGTGTCAAGCACTATGATTGGGGCTGACCTGTGCTTGTATATTTGTATGGATCTGACTTCTGATTTGGAACCAGAACTGTACTTTATCTTTTTCTGCTTCTTATAAGTCCACTGTTCAGCATGAATAGAATAGAATAGAATAGAATAGAATAGAATAGAATAGAATAGAATAGAATAGAGTAGAGTAGAGTAGAGTAGAGTAGAGTAGAGTAGAGTAGAGTAGAGTAGAGTAGAGTAGAGTAGAGTAGGGTAGGGTAGGGTAGGGTAGGGTAGGGTAGGGTGGGGTGGGGTAGGGTAGGGTATGGTATGGTAGAGGAGTAGAGTAGAATAGAACAGAACAGAATAGAATAGAATAGAATAGAATAGAATAGAATAGAATAGAATAGAATAGAATAGAATAGAATAGAATAGAATAGAATAGAATAGAATAGAATAGAATAGAATAGAAGGAATGGAGAATAGAATAGAATAGAATAGAATAGAATAGAATAGAATAGAATAGAATAGAATAGAATAGAATAGAATAGAATAGAATAGAATAGAATAGAATAGAATAGAATAGAATAGAATAGAATAGCATAGCATAGCATAGCATAGAATAGAATAGAATAGAATAGAATAGAATAGAATAGAATAGAATAGAATAGAATAGAATAGAATAGAATAGAATAGAATAGAATAGAATTTGGAAGGGACTTTGGAGGTCTTCTACTCCAGCCCTCTGCTCAAGAAGGAGAACCTATTCTATTCTATTCTATTCTATTCTATTCTATTCTATTCTATTCTATTCTATTCTATTCTATTCTATTCTATTCTGTTATTCTATTCTATTCTATTCTATTCTATTCTATTCTATTCTATTCTATTCTATTCTATTCTATTCTATTCTATTCTATTCTCCATTCCTTCTATTCTATTCTATTCTATTCTATTCTATTCTATTCTATTCTATTCTATTCTATTCTATTCTATTCTATTCTATTCTATTCTATTCTATTCTATTCTATTCTATTCCCATTCAGGAGAGTCATTTGTTTCCTATAATAGAATCTTTTACAGGATTCTAAAAAGTTGTTTCTGCAGTGCTGGAGCAGAAGGACCAAATGAGATTTTATAAGGGGAGACAATGAAAAATTATAACTAATAGTTATGATTTATTGCATGCAATTGCTTTGCTCTTATTTATTATAATCTCTCTGGTCAGGCAAAAACTGCTTGCTCTCTTGTTGGCATTTCTGGAAAAGCTGTTCTTTAATTTCTGCAGAATTAAGTTTAAAAAGTTTACCAGAAATTAAGCCTTTCATAATGAATTCCCTCGTGCGTGTGTGTGTGCGTGTGTGTGTGTGTGTATGCCCATGTGTGTGCCTGCCTGCACATACACAGCTTCAATATCTCATCATTTTGAAATAACATCCAATTGCCCCTAAGCAATGCATAAGCGTTAATAAAAAATAAGTCGTTATGGCTGCTTTTGGTCTTCCTCGGGAAAGAAGGAAATAAGAACTCATTATGCAAAGTGTTCTCTGATGCCTTGGTTTCTATCACCTTTTTGCATGACAGCAATAACAAAGAAGTAGGGAACGGATTCCTAAAGATAATTAAGCAGTGTTGATCTTAGGACATTGTCTTTTGAATGAAATGCTGATTGCATTGTTCATAGCAAAATTACCTCTGCATGACAGAATGAATTAGTGACCATCTGAACTTACTTAGCCAAACTCGAAAGTGGAGGGGAGGGGGGAAAGGAAGAAGCAATTAAAAATGCCGTCATCACTGGATCTATCGGTGAACAGCTGGTTGTATTGATAAGAAATCCTCCAGTTAAAGCTCCTTTAGAAGACAATGGGACTTAATCTGCTCGCTAAGTAGCAATTAGAAGGCAATGAGAGACGATGAAATTACTGTTATTATGATGCAAACAACTTTCAAAGGGGGGGGGTATATTTAAAGAAATAAGTATTCATCCTGAATTGGCTTTTAAATATGGATGGTGATAGCTGAGCCTGTGTGGCTGAGGGAAGGATATTACATTTTGACAATAGGAGAAACATAACAGATCTATCCAAAATTTTTCCCCCAAATGTGAAGATAATTTGTTATGCGATGGCTTGGCTCAAAATGTCATGCTATGTTTGATGGCAGTAGAGATTTGGAACTAATGGGGTTTGGCCACAACATCACTCCAGAATCTCTGTTGCCATGACCTGTGGGAAGCCAGCCCCACAGAGAAGGAAATATTAAAAGGGCAGAAAAACATATTTCCTCAAAGGATCTTAAAGAGGCAGAAAAGCATGCCCAGTTTTTCTTGATAACCCCAGGTCTCCCTCCCCCAAGCAGAAACCAGCTCTGTAGAAATGCAGATGTGAATCTAGGAAGTTGGGAGCTAGAAGATTAAGAAGACAAAGACACCTAAAATCTACATACTCCACCCAAAGTCTAAAACAGGACATAATAGGATTAACTCACAGATGCCAAAGGGACACAGGTCAAAATACATGACACAGGAAATAGAAAGCCTCAAAACAGGAACAGGAAGCAACTCCGAACCAAAGGATCCAGAGGGTATAAAAACCCACTCCCTACATGTGCTCAGCCCTTTTCTTTTCTGACAGAGCCATCTTCTTGCCTGGCTCTCCTCTTCAATAAACTACAACCTTCTTCCTAAAGCACTCACCATTTTTATTCCCAGCTTGGACTGAACCACGATGAAGATTTTTCTTCCAAGAGACCCAAGGAAGCATGTCACTTCCTGCTCACCTGCTCATCTTGGTGAACCCTATCTCAGCAACAATGAAGCCATTTTTCAGCATCCTCTTTATGACTAAGAATCTGTTAATGCAATGTTATAATCTCCTGACTTCTTAGAATCAGCAAGGATCGACTTTGGATTGGCTACTTCTTCATCCTCTAAGCAGCCTAGCCAAATAAATAATGGAATATCTTTCCTTTTCCTTGGCTACTCTTGTAACCATCCATGCATTTGGTTCTTGTTGATGATTTTGACTCGAGGTGGTAAGGTTATGGAACTGGGCTAATGGAGTGGTCATTTCTTTTCACATTATCGCTGTTAACTGAACTAATTTAGGATTGCTGGAATTGGATATATCTAGTTTAATGAAAATAAGGACTAGGGGTGCCCTGATAGCAGTGTTTCAATATTTAAAGGGTTGCCATGAAGAAGAGGGAGTCAACCTCTTCTCCAAAGCACCTGAAGGCAGGACAAGAAGCAATGGATGGAAACTAATCAAGGCGAGAAGCAACCTGGAATGAAGGAGAATTTTTCTGACTGTTAGAACAATTAATCAGTGGAATACGAAAAGTTGTGGGTGCCCCAACACTGAAAGTTTTTAAGAAGAGATTGGACAACCATTTGTCTGAAACACTATAGGGTTTCTTGCCTGCTCAAGGGGTTGGACTAGAAGACCTCCAAGGTCCTTCCAACGCTGTTATTCTGTTATTGTGAGGACACGAAATAAATATAAATTGGTTCCGTTTTTCTTTTTCGTATATAGAGACGTCTGATGAACTTGAGTCAACATTTGAACAGAAGAAGTTATTTATCATTCCAAGTGCATACTTGAAATACTGCAGGAACACCATTCTCTAGATGGGAAAATCTTTTGTGCAACCTCTCTGAGGCCATTCCAAATGTAACATTACAACTACAGATAAATGTGAATATATAATTTCTCTTCACTGTTTGGTTTAGGTCAAAAATGGCACCACCGCCCTTCAAGAAGACCCTTGAAGGGAAATGTTTGCAAGAGAGCTGAACACGATTGCTGGAAACGCTAGTGATATTTAAAGGCAGTTATCAGTTTGACTAAGATAGGCCGAGAGGTGGAAATGTATGAAGATGTAAAAATAATGCCTGCATCTCTGAAATGTGTTAGATTTGTATTGTATTGTGTTTGCACTCTATTTAATCTTACTTTTTTTTCCCCAAACAGCACTTCATAATTTGGTGATAGCTTTTATCCTGTTGCTTTGAGACAGATTCATTTGCAGATGAATATCCAAACAATTCAGCACTCTGGTGAACCTCTTGCATTGGCTGATTACACTTTTCTCAAACAAAAATTGAATATTTCTGTTGGGTCTAATAGAAGTTATTGATCTTCTTGCTGCATTTGTGTCCACAGAGCTCATATTTGTTCTCAATTCTATTATCTTTGAGACATGGCGCTGTGTGTTAAAAACACAGTGGTGAGTTTAAATCTTTGTGAGCCTTGATTTAGTTGAACCAACATGGTTCTTGCTACTGGCTAGCCTACATAGGTGAATGAAAGTGTGTAGGTGTTTGAATTTTACAGAATTTTTCCGCAAAATTTGAAGAAAAAAAATATCCAAGAAAACCTGGGAAACTAATTAGCTTAATAAAACGAATTGTCTCTATTATTATACGTCGAATACAGTATACCCTGTATATTTGAAAAATAGCAAGCTGAAAGAATGATATGGACTAGCTAGGTCATAGATTAAATAATATAAACCAGTTCCCAATGGATTTTATAACTTGGCAGATGGATAGATCTACTAAACATTTTGGAGTTTCTTATGCAAATTAATGGTGATTGAGGGCAAAGTTGTCATTTCATCATTCATGCACAGCTAGAAGGATGCTAGAAACAATGACTGAATGAATAAGTCAAGTATTAGTGTATGCATGTATGAGTCTGTCCATATGGCTTATCTTGGTAGCTGGCCATTCTTTTGCTTTCTTTAACTGTTTTAACATGTGAAAAACTGTGGCATTAGCTGCCTATATTGAACATTCTTTGCAATAATGAAAATATACTTTTAAAACATCAATGTGCCAATATTTTTTTCCCCAATATCAGGATGATTTTCCTAACTGCCACGAAAATCTACTTTTCATTGTTTTCAATGAAATAAAGTAGGATGAAAAAACAGGAAAAGAAAACTAATGCATTCTTTATTTTTATTTTTCCGAAGTGCAAATTTGCAAACCACCTTCTACGTAAGCAAAACAAAACTTAGTTCTGGGTTAGGCCTGCATCTTTTTTCAATAGGAAAAAAAAGACCAATTTGTAAAAGATCCATCAATCCTGGTAATTAAATTTGCAACTGAGATTGAATTAAATTCCTGGTTTAGTTTAACACAAGAAATAGACTGCCCTATGATTAAATGAATTATCCAGAAAATTAAAGTAATGTAAATTAAATATGAAGATTCAGTGAAAACATTTTTGTAATTCTCTGCTCCCCTTTCAAAAAAGGGAGTGGAAGGAAAAACTATTTACATGTTCACTGTTGATAGTAACAGGTGTTTTTTTTACATCATTTATTTTGTGTGTACTGTATAGTTTTTGGTGTCTATGTGGGTTTTTCCCCCCTTAATCTTCTAGGACAGAGGTCTTCAAATGTGGCCTTTTTATGACTTGTGGACTTCAATTCCCAGAATTCCTCAGCCAGGCACACTGGCTGAGGAATTCTGGGAGTTGAAGTCCACGAGTCATAAAAGGGCCAAGTTTGAAGACCCCTGTTCTAGAACTTTTTTTCCATACTTACTTGCTGCTGAAAAAAATCTGAATTTCTAAAGGTCTAAAGTTGTCTCTTATTGTCAACTGCGTACAACCTGGCTCTTTTCACAAAGAACTGCAAAGTTTATGATAAAACAGTTGTCACCAAATGATGCTACGAGAAAGCAATTCTTCCAATATTATCAGGCTAAGAGGTGAGGAAGCAGGGATGGGAGATAAACACATTAAAAAAAAAATCAGCACCCAGAGTTTAACCACGTTGAATGGCAATCAAATCTGTATCTGGAACAAAGTCCAGTGAAGGGCAATTGTGGAGAATGTGAAGTCCACGGTAACTATTAACCATCTTATTAAAATTGCAATTGTTGCTCTTCAAGAGTGAAAATTCTCAACTCCAGAACAGAAGCAATCCCCTACCATCCTACCAGATGGAATATAGGTCTCACGTGGTGGTTAATGAATAATTGCCCAACATGAGATTTCACACTTCATATGCGGTAACTCGAATCTCAGCTTAGATGGACTATTGGCTTGATTGGATATGACAATATCCGAATTCAGACGACAGGGAACGGATGCTAATTACAACATTACCAAGGTTTCTCAAGTCAGAGAGATAGATAGATAGATAAGCCGTCTCACAAACTTTAACCTTCTCATCTGTTCTTGCACATTTTTTTTTAATAAAAAGCACGACAGCACCATGTTGAAAAAAGGAGGTTAAAAGGAACATGTTGCATGAGATATTGGTCAGAGTTTAGAAAACTAAATTTAAGGGCTCTCTGAAAGTGAAGGAGGGACAAAAGAATTCTATCAGAGAGAAGCAGTTACGTTTTGGACTAAATGGTCAACAGCAAATAGCTCATGTATTTAATTATTTGAAGCAAGGCACTTGACCTAATCAAAGATCCTATTTTAAGAAGTGCTGTAGCTCTCCCTAAAGCTTGAGTCCGGCGCTTCTCTGCTAAGAATTAAATTAGCCTTGTTTTCTTTTGCTACTGGTTTTCTTTTGTGTAAAGGGACGCAGTGGCTCAGTGGGTTAGGACGCTGAGCCTGTCGATCAGAAGGTCGGCAGTTTGGCGGGTCGAATCCCAACTGCCGCATAACAGAGTGAGCGCCTGTTACTCGTCCCAGCTTCTGCCAACCTAGCAGTTCGAAAGGACGTGAAAATGCAAGTAGAAAAATAGGGACCACTATGGTGGGAAGGTAACAGCATTCTGTGCGCCTTTGGCATCTAGTCATGCTGGCCACATGACCACGGAGATGTCCTCAGACAAGTGCTGACTCTTCGGTTTTAAAACGGAGATGAGCACCAGACCCTAGAGTTGGAAACGACTAGCACGCATGTGCGGGGGAAACTTTACCTTTACCTTCTTTTGTGTAATGGATGGAAGTTTATCAAAGAGGGATCCAATCCATTCTAAGAATTAAGGAGAAATTTCCTGACGGCGAAATCAATTCATCAGTGGAACTGTTTCCATCTGGAAATTGTGAGTGCTCCATTACTGGAGGGTTTTAAAAAGAGATTGGACAACCGCTTGTCTGGAATGGCATAGGGTCTCCCGCTTGAGCAGGGGGCTAGACTAGAAGACCTTCACAGTCCCTTCAAACTGTTATTCTGTAGTTTTCTTTGTCTTCTTGTTATCATCTGCTTTCTCTAATGCTTCATGTATTTTTAGACCTTAAGTCTGAGGATAGCTGTAAGCCTTTCCATTTGACAGAAGTACATTTAACAAATAATAGGAAATTCTTGCTAAGATAACTACTTGGCTAACTTCAAGGGAAAAAACAAAACACTAGGCTTATAAACTTAGTTGGTCCTAGGAGCAGACCATACTTCTCCCTTTTTCCCCGCCCAAATCACTGCATTTTGCCTAAAGCAATGTTTCCAAAACAAATTGGAAGGTTGCAACTTTGCTGACATACCTGACAAATTTTAAGACAAGGTTTACAAATGCAGGGAACAGGAACAATATATTTTTTTTTATGGCAAGGGGCACAGTCCCTCTGAGGAACGCGGTGGCTCAGTGGGTTAGGATGCTGAGCTTGTCGATCAGAAGGTCGGCAGTTTGGCGGGTCGAATCCTGAGTGCCGCGTAGCAGAGTGAGTGCCTGTTACTCCTCCCAGCTCCTGCCAACCTAGCAGTTCAAAAGCACGTAAAAATGCAAGTAGAAAAATAGGGACCATTACGGTGGGAAGGTAACAGCGTTCCATGCGCCTTTGGCATCTAGTCATGCCGGCCACATGACCACGGAGATGTCCTCAGACAAGTGCTGACTCTTCGGCTTTGATACGGAGATGAGCACTGGCCCTTAGAGTTTGAAACGACTAGCACACTTATGCGGGGGAACCTTTACCTTTACAGTCCCTTTCTGCCCTATGTTGAGATGTCAAGGGAAGCATTATGTAATGTTGAAGGGTAGACCTGTCTTCCATGGATCTACTCCAGTCTTTCTTGTTCAGGTAAAATTAATGAATTAAGGAAATTAATACCTTTAAAAAAGTTTTATACACCTAGCCTTCGATTTATAACCGAGCATTTAACAGCAATAAATGCCCATTCAGGAGAGTAGCTTTATCATTCTGACATCTACTTAACAACCACCATGAAAAAAAAAGAAAATTCTGGCCAGCTATTACTGGCTTTTTCCATCTATTGAACTGCTCCTGCATGCCTCCATTTTTCTTCATCTCCAACTTATCTGCCCCCATTTACTTCTCCGGACAGCTTTTATAATCTGACTGGTGGGTGAAAGGAGAATGAAGTTTATGGATCAAATGGAAGCTCCACCCTGGTGGATTGGTAGTCATAGCCATAACATTGCAGCCAAGCTACATTTTCTATAGGAGAAAGAATGGAAGAACCTGAAGGGCAGAGTTAAAAGAGGTATCAGCCTAGAATCCCTACACAGACACAAGAAAACTAAATCCAACTCCCTTGAATTCTGAGGCCCTATCTAACTCCTAGCAGGAACTAACCATTAGTTGAGATGATTCCTGCACATAGGCATGAATAGCAATAAACCAGTTTAGTTGGACCTTCACGTGTGGACTGATCTTTCACACTTGACAATTTCATACTGGGGAAAGCCTCTTTACTATCCCGTAAGCTTAAGGATGAAGGAAAACTTAGTTGTCTTGACCCCAGCTTTTCAATCAGTGAAAGGATGGAGCTAAAGCTTCATAGAAAAAACAAATCACCTTTTACAGCAGGGAATATTTACAGGCTGAGTTGCATTGTCCAGTTTGTCTGGTATTCCTCCTTCATAGACCCACTGGTGCTATTATCGTGCCCGCGTTTTCCTTAAACAACAACAACAAATCAAACAGGAATTTTTACAAAGTTGGGTTTGTGTTTAATTGTTTGCTTGTTTGTTTGTTATGGTAGGAATGGGGAACTTACAAAAGAAATAATTTCCCCTGTTTGCAAATGCAAATGAATTCTGGCACAGTTAAAACAAGTGATTTTTATGTGTGTGTGTGTGTGTGTGTGTGTGTGAGAGAGAGAGAGAGAGAGAGAGAGAGAGAGAGAGAGAGAGAGAGAGAGAGAGAGAGAGAGAGAGAACACCAGGGGATACTCACTACTATCACAATTATGAAAAATATCTCAATCGGTGGGAACCATGTGTCCTTTTGTACATGAATGCCAATATTTAGTGGCTCAAGGAATGGGTACATCATAATCAGATGGCAATTCTGAGACTTGGAAAATCTTGACACATTATTCCACCAAAATGAAAAAAAAATGCTTTGGAGCCCATCATATTAATATTAATAATCCATATCATTCAGTAGATAATATCAATTAATATGCATTGGATGTTGGGTTCCCCCCTCTTTGTTAAAAGAAATTTAAATAAAAACATGACACAAAGGTAAAGATACAGATTTCAGCATAAGAAATCAGGAGATCACTTTCATTTAATTCATTTATTTCAAGGCAACTGGGAGTAATTTAGGAATGCAATGTTGACATGTCATTTAAATTAGTAACAAGACTGAGTATTGGTACCTATTTGGTTGAAACGTAGTTGTTGAAATTATCTTTTGTGAGTTCCTTCTGTGCCTTGGCTTTGTTTCAACATCCCAGGCTCTCTCTTTCACAAGGAATATAACATTTGAAGACTAAAATGGGCTCAGCCACATAAAGTAGGGAGGAAACATTGCATCAGAACACAAAAATAGTGCACTACATTAATACTCATCTGAACGATGTCCTTACAGAGGTTGCATTATTATTTTGCAAGGTTGCATTATTATTTTGGTAATGGAGCCCCAAAGGTGCTTTTTTCACAAGGCAATTGGACTTTGTTTTTCCTTGAAAACATTTCTCTCCTCATCCGAGAAGCTTCTTCAGTTCTGCCTGAAGAAGCTTCTTCAGTACTTCTTCAGAACTGAAGAAGCTTCTCGGATGAGAAGCAAAACCTCTTCAAGGAAAAACAAAGGATTGGGAATTAAATTTGTATTAGTGAATGGTAAACTCAGACAACACATTTGTTGAATAAATACTACTGAATTGTATGAAAAATAATAATAAAAACTTTACCAAAAAAAAAGGATCCTTTATTCTAGGTGTTCCAGTCTTAGTATATTTGGCGAGGCTGGCTGTCTTATACATGCCGTGGATTCTTCTACTAGTTCTGGATCCATGAATGTAAGTAGTTTTGTGACATTGGACAAAACCATAATTTCACCTTCTTCTATTTTTTAAGACTTTGATGGGTTTTTTGGAAGAACTGCAGTGGGCAGTTGAGAGAATGTTTGCTCCCCTCAGTGAGATGTCCAAACTTTTTTGTAAGATCTATGGCTGTGTTGTGTCCTCAGTACCAATACAATTGGATGAAGAGGTTTGTGCTTTTTAGAAATGTGGGATGATGTGACCACTTCTTTTAATCTACTACTATTTTTTTTAATCTGACCTTTCTTGGTTAAATCATTAAGGGTTGCCTTGATCACTAGACAAGGTAACACCAGCCAGACAATCAAGCCGAGAACAGTATCCTAATCAACGAGCTATCAAGAAGAAAAGTTGGTTTCCATACGGTAAAAATTTAGGAAACTGTTATGTCAAGAGCCAGCTTTTCCATTATCAGTTAGATGTTCTGCATTGTTGCTAGATCATAGAAAGATTTTAGAAATAAAACCAACTTTCCATTATTATTTTTTTAGACAACTGTTGGTAAGTTATGAATCGAGCTACATGTTGTGCAAACCTCAGTTAAATGGCGGCCCTGGTTGAGATTGACATTGTCTTATCTACTGCCAATCTCTCAATAACTCCACCCATCCTGGATGCTTCGACGTTTTAGGAATAACTCACTTCATCTCCAAAAGAAAATCCATTCCTTGAGGATCCAAAAATGGATAGAGGAAATCACAGGGTGTTTAGTTGATCTTAAACCAGAGACGTATCTGCTTGGCTCCAGGCCTGGAAATATTAAGAAGGAAATATGGTATTTGGTTTTACATATCTTAACGCCGGCAAGGATGGGGTATGCTCAATTTTGGAAGGCAAATCATACCCCGCTGGATGAAGTTATAATTAGGAGAATACTTGATTGTGCAGAAGCAGACACATTGACCAAGAAGTTGAAGGGTAAAGAAGAGACACCAGCATTTCTATCATGGAATAAATGGTATATTTGGATGGATAAAAGATTAAAGAAATGAGGGTGGCTTGGAGGTTGGTCAAAAATGAAGTGATATAGTCTTTGTTAATGAATAAGCTTTGGAGTTGGATGGTTATAAGAGACTTAATGAGTGGAATATAATTGTTAGTTTAGAAGCAGATATAATGTGAAATTTTTGAAATGGTTTTCAATTTTTCGATTTCTTCATTTTTTGTATATTGTAAATGGTTTTTTTTTGTCTTTGTTGGTGTATGGTGTGTTTTTAACACGAAATGTAAATAAAGATTTATTAAAAAAACAAAAAAAGAAAAGAAAATCCATTCCTTTTAGTGCTTCAGCTGAACTGTGTTTGCATCTTCCCCCCAAATTTGCTTGTTTTGGTGAAGGCTTTCAGCCTCTCTTCTGAACCTTGATTTATCATAGCTTGTCATTTCTGTCTTATGATATGGCAGTTCAGGGCTAAGAGTTTCCACTGAGTGGAAATTGCCATCGCCCTTTCTGGAGCTGTATCATTAAATTATTGAAGGGTCTTGAAATTTATTTTTTTTAATTTATTTTGTAGGCTAAGGATTTATACCTCAAATGAAGAAGGCTACCCTGGCTATTTATAATTCGGCAAAATTATGATGCAGTTTGTCAATGTCAGCATTTATACACTATATTCACAGATGCTTCTGTGTCATTAGGCTTTTAAAGATTACATTATGCTGCAGTGTGTTGGGTTTCCTGAAGCAACAAAATAGGATATCTTGCTCTACTACCGTATGCTCTTGGTGTTGTTGTTGTTGTTAGTTGCGAAGTCGTGTCCGACCCATCACGACCCTATGGACAACGTTCCTCCAGGCCTTCCTGTCCTCTACCATCTTCTGGAGTCCATTTAGGCTCACGCCTACTGCTTCAGCGACTCCATCCAGCCACCTCATTCTCTGTCGTCCCCTTCTTCTATTGCCCTCAATCTTTCCCAGCATTAGGCTCTTCTCCAGTGAGTCCTTCCTTCTCATTAGGTGGCCAAAGTATTTGAGTTTCAACTTCAGGATCTGGCCTTCTAAAGAGCAGTCAGGGTTGATCTCCTCTAGGACTGACCGGTTTGATCGCCTTGCAGTCCAAGGGACTCGCAGGAGTCTTCTCCAGCACCAGAGTTCAAAGGCCTCAATTCTTTGGCGCTCAGCCTTTCTTATGGTCCAACTTTCACTGCCATACATTGCAACTGGGAAGACCATAGCCTTGACTATACGCACTTTTGTTGACAGGGTGATGTCTCTGCTTTTTAGTGTGCTGTCTAGATTTGCCATGGCTTTCCTCCCCAGGAGCAAGCGTCTTTTAATTTCTTGGCTACAGTCCCCATCTGCAGTGATCTTGGAGCCCAGGAAAATAAAATCTGTCACTACCTCCATTTCTTCCCCATCTATTTGCCAGGAATTGAGAGGGCCGGATGCCATGATCTTGGTTTTCTTAATGTTTAGTTTCAACCCAACTTTTGCACTCTCCTTCTTCACTCGCAACAAGAGACTCTTCAGTTCCTCTTCACTTTCTGCCATTAGAGTGGTATCATCTGCATATCTTAGGTTGTTGATATTTCTTCCGGCAATCTTAATTCCAACTTTTGATTCATCTAGCCCTGCCTTTCTCATGATGTGCTCTGCATATAAGTTAAATAGGCAAGGCGACAGTATACAGCCTTGCCGGACTCCTTTCCCAATTTTGAACCAATCAGTGGTTCCGTGTCCAGTTCTCACTGTTGCTTCTTGGCCCGCATATAGGTTTCTCAAGAGACAAATAAGATGGTCTGGTACACCCATCTCTTTAAGGACTTGCCACAGTTTGTTATGATCCACACAATCAAAGGCTTTAGCATAGTCAATGAAGCAGAAGTAGATGTTTTTCTGGAACTCTCTAGCTTTCTCCATGATCCAGCGTATGTTGGCAATTTGATCTCTAGTTCCTCTGCCTCTTCGAAATCCTGCCTGTACTTCTGGTAGTTCTCGATCCACATACTGCTGAAGTCTAGCTTGTAGGATTTTAAGCATAACTTTACTAGCATGAGAAATGAGTGCAATGGTGCGATAGTTTGAACATTCTTTGGCACTGCCTTTCTTTGGAATTGGAATGTAAACTGATCTTTTCCAATCCTGTGGCCACTGTTGAGTTTTCCAAATTTGCTGGCAAATTGAGTGTAGCACTTTTACTGCATCGTCTTTTAAGATTTTGAATAGCTCAGCTGGAATACTGTCACCTCCACTAGCTTTGTTGTTGCTCTTGGTAGAAGCGTTTATTTATTTTTATTTAGGCATCACATTTTCCCCTCTTTATCCTTCTGCCTCCTTTTGTTGACACAACAGTAAGGGTAGTCAGGGGTCCCTAAAACAGCAAAACACTTCTGAATTTGAGGAAAAAAAATAGTAGTAATGAGCATGTTGCAGTATTCATATGATGCTTCTTAGTTGTATTGTTGGTTCATTTGTAAAGCTAATTATTTCACATATGCACCTATGTGATTTTGCATTTGTATTGATTCCTAATGACCGGTTAGACAAATCCCTACAGTTTTCATGGTGACATTTTGGAAATAGTTTACCACTGTCTTTTTTTCTAGCACTGAGGGACTGTGACTGGCTAAGTCTCCAGTTGCTTTGTGTCTAAGACAGTCTTGCTCTATGCTTTTTAGGCTGATGCTTAATCACTACACCAAAATGGCTGCCAGGGCTATCAAAACATAAAAGAAAGAAAGAAAGAAAGAAAGAAAGAAAGAAAGAAAGAAAGAAAGAAAGAAAGAAAGAAAGAAAGAAAGAAAGGAAGGAAGGAAGGAAGGAAGGAAGGAGGAGGAGGAGGAGGAGGAGGAGGAGAGGGAGGGAAGGAAGAAGGAAGGGAGGAAGGAAGGAAGGAAGGAAGGGAAGGGAGGAAGGAAGGAAGGGAGGGAGGGAGGGAGGGAGGGAGGGAGGAAGGAAGGAAGGAAGGAAAGAAGGAAGGAAGGAAGGAAGGAAGGAAGGAAGGAAGGAAGGAAGGAAGGAAGGAAAAAATATAGAGGAAAAAAATGAAAGAATTTTTATGGTTCTCCTTAGCATCTGGCTCCATCAACTATTGGATGTGTTAGACTCCCTGATAGAGACATAAAGCTACGATGATGTAATTTCTTCCTGGAAGATTGATTTTATAAGTTCATGCTGGAAGATAGCTATCCTAGAACTCTTTGGGTTATGACATGCATTAAAGTTTTAAATTGTCTGCCACATCTTTAAGTCCTCCTAAATCTAAGACTTCCCAAAAGTTCATTCCAGTGGACAATTTCAAACTGCACAGTCAATACTAGAGATAGTTGGGAATGGACAAGGTTGAATAAACTGAATCGTGATTAAGACAAGATAAAGTTACAGAGGTAGATAATATATTACTCTGAATGGAGTAGCCAAGCAATCAATTGTTAAAAGGGGCCTGTATTTCTCCAAAGGGATCAACTATACCTGTTCTGAACCAGCCTGCTACCGGCCTTGCAATAAGGCAAACCCCTGTTCAAACAGTAGAGACTGGAGAGCGTCTGAGGCTGAAAAGCGTCTGCCAAGATTTATTACTCAAACAACAGAACAAGAAACAAAAACACTGGAACTTGAATCCTCAAACGGAAGGGTTGCTTTCAGCAACCAGCCCTTCCCCAAACACTCCTTTTATTTAGAGTTCAGGGCGTGGCCTCCCTGTGCCTCCTCCCGAGGAGTCCCACAGCCTTTCTCTGTTTGTTCCTGCTCGACTGCCTCCTGCGTCGGGCGTCCTTGAACAGGGCCAGCTGTGGGTCATCATCCTCCACGCTGTCAGGCTCACACAGCTGGGTCTGCGTTGTAACCAGATGGGAGGGGCCTGGCTGAGGGCTCTGCGGAACCTCAAGGCTATCCTCAGCAAGCTCTCCAACACCCCCCCTCCTCCTCCTCTGAATCGTCTGACCCAACTCACGCAGCTGAGAAGAGGGCCCCGGCTGGGGGCTCTGCGAAGCCTCCAAGCCATCATCAGCCAGTTCGTCTTCCACACCCTCCTCCTCCCCCTCATGTGAGTCATCCGAGACATCTGAGCCGGCTGCCGGACCCACAGGCTGGCCCTGAGTCACAACAATACCGTTCCGAATTTTCCCTACCAGGAAGCTAAGAAATGCACATAACTGGCTTTGATCATATTAGCCAATTGCATGAATCGCATTTGTAGTAATTTTATTTTAAAAAAAACAACGATTTTAATAATAAAAACTGATGCAACTGAAAAATAAAAGGTACAGAGAGGAAAAACTATAGAAAAGAATGAAAAAAGTAAGAATATAGGGTGGTGAAAAAGCAAAACTATGGACTGGAGACTAAAGGAGGGGAAAAGCTACAGAAAAAAGTAACCACTTTCTTTAGTACCGAGTTAAAAACCTAAGAACCAATAACCTTTTGAACCAGAATAAGCCATAACAAACCAAACTTGTATCACCATAAACCAATCTAGTCACCGAAACTCAAGATTAACATTTCATTTTTCCCCCCACTTTTAAGCAATAAAATCTAAGAGTGGGTTCGAAGAAGAAATGAAGTTACAGAATTTCTTTTTTTAAAAAAAAAAAAAATCAAAGCATTCAAGTTCACCATTTCTGTCAAATTGTTCTGTTCCAGCCTACTACCGGCCCTGCAGATAAGGCAGGGACAACCCCTTTACAAGAAGGCAAGAGGCTGGAACTAAGCCTGCCAAATTTATGGACAAAAAAGCAAACAGAGCAAAAACAAGACACGAACCATGAAACAGGAGCTATTCAAACGGTTGCCTTCAGCAAACCAGCCCTCCCACGCATTCCGCTTTTAAACAGTTCAGGGCGTGGCTTCTCTCTGCCTCCTTCTGAGGTGCCCCATTGCCTTCCTCTGTTTACTCCTGCTTGACTGCCTCTTGAGTCGGGCATCCTTGAACAGGGCTAGCTGTGGGTCATCTTCATCCACGCTGTCAGGCTCACACAGCTGGGTCTGCGTCGTAACCAGGTGGGAGGGGCCTGGCTGAGGGCTCTCATCAGCAAGCTCTCCAACCCCCTCAGCAAGCTCTCCAACACCCCCCTCCTCCTCCTCTGAATTGTCCGACCCAACTGCCGAACCCACAGGCTGACCCTGAATTACAACACAAATCCATTATTATTTTTCCCCATTGTGGGTATATGTAAGTCCTTCCATCACTGCACATAGAAGAGCTAAGTGCTGCTTTTATATATAAGAAAAAAGTTCCATGCTTTTTTCCCCCAATTTGTTTGTCCATTCAAACCTTAAAGAAAAAGACTCTGGCTTCAATGGTACATTCAGTTTAAGAATTCTCCCATTTGCAATAGATAGCAGATTTCAATAAGTCTTTGCTTTCTTACATGTCCACCAGAGGATTTTTTTTTAAAAAAAAGGGTCTTCAGTTTGTTTACATTTCCAACCGTGGTGGAACGTAGTCTGGATTCCCAGGAGGAAGGGGCTGTTTCCAGAGGACCAAGCGACAGCAAAGTTTAGATTGCTTGGTGGGGAGAAAGAGACTTAAGATGGCTCCTTCCTAGCAATTCTCAGAGTAGATCTTTTATGATGGAAGTAGTTCCTTTAGTTTAGCAAGATTTCTTCCTGTAAGTAAGGAACAATAAAGGAAACTGCTTAGAAATAACGTCTCTCTCTTTTTTTTTTTTTTGCAGTTTGACCTACATACATTTGACACAATCCTACATATCTTTGGGAATTTAACAGGTGTTAAATACAATGTAATTAACAAGCAATTTCAGAAAGTGATTTGAAAAGGAAATGTGTAAACCCAGTATCTTTTTACAGGCGCCAACCGTGGTTTGAGAGAAGTGGTTTCCTTCATCTCCCAGAGCTCAAAATCTTCCAGAGACCACATTGCAGTCTCCTCATGAGAAGCAACTGTCTCGAGCACTTGTGGGTGATCTCAGGTCCTCGCCTTATCTGGAGAGAAATAACAAAGATTCGGTCTAATTGCTGGCTCTTCCTTTGGTTGCAATTGTCAGCTCTCCTTTTAATGGAGCTATCTTCAATCACCATTTCTTTCCTGGAAGTCCTCCCAACCGCGTGACTCATATCATAACCAGGATAGTCTTTCTTTGAGTTATTTTGTAGTGACGGAACCTGCCTTTAAGACTATAGTGGAAGAGTGGAAGAGTGGAAAGTAAAACACCTCTATATGCTGTAAATTGAAATGAAATTTGAGACAAATTGGAAGGTGTCTCTTTAGAGAAAGCATGAGCTCCAGAGGTTATTAAGAGCCCTGGTGTCACAGCGGTTAGAATGCAGTACTGCAAGCTAACTCTGCTCAATGTTTGGAGTTTGATCCTGACGGGTCTTGAAGTTGTCTCAGCCTTCAATCCTTCTGAGGACCCAGATTATTGGGGGCAATATGCAAATAATGCTGTACAAGGCAAACCACCCAGAGAGTGATTTCAAGCACTATGGGGCAGCATATAACTAACTCTAAGTATTACTGCCATTGCTATTATATTCATTCCAATTATATTAGGAAAGGAAATGCCAAATGTTATCTATGTTTTAAAAATGCGTGTTATATATCTTTATTATGGCTGAAGGTGAAATTAAGATTTATAATATTATGCTTCATAGCACCTAGATGATTGGGCTCTGGAACTAAACAGAGATTGGAAATTGGTGAAAATATCGAGCTGATTAAAATACCAAAGCATTCTTTCAGGTTTTGCTGCCATTGCGACCAAATCACAGCAAATTCTACAATTCTGAACAGTGCACAGAATCATCCCTTGCTTTCTACTCATCTCCTGTGATGAAGAGATACTTACTAAGCCGTCAGCTAATTAAAACAGTCAGGCATCAAAACTAACAAGAACACTCTGGAGGAAAAGAAAAAAAAATAGCTGCTGCATCTTGACAGTCTGCTTGTATAGCTTCTTCTAATCTTTCTTTGACATAGATATGTACCAAGAAACGACTAATCTGCAAGGCTTCTGCTTTTGCTTTTCTCCAGATGTTGGCGATGCTACTTTCCATGCATGTCTCGGTCCAGAGCCTCCGTGGCTGCCCTTTCCCAGGCTTCCACTAAGGCGTCCACCGAGCTGTGAGCAGGGAGTGCAGGTGGGTTCCCAAGCGCTGCCTGGAACCTGTCAGGGTCCATTAGGCGCCTGGGGGGGTACCATCTGGTTGGCACCGTGCTCCCACGGCGGGGGATGGCAAAGGAGAAGTCTAGCCGTAGGAGGTGATGATCGGTCCATGACAGGGGCATAATGGTCGTGGAGCCCCCACCGATATCATCACGCCACCGTCCAGATAAGAACACCAAGTCGGGGGTGTGGCCTCCGTCATGAGTCGGTCCAGAAATTATTTGCGACAGGTCCATGGCCGCCATGGAAGCCATGAACTCCCAAGCTAGTTCGGACGATCCTCCCAGGGACGGTAGGTTAAAGTCGCCCAAGACCATGAGTTTGGGGAATTCAACCACCAACCCTGAGAGGACATCGAGTAGCTTAGGCAGGGCTGCCGCTTCACGATTAGGTGGAAGGTACGCCAGCAGCAGGCCCAACTGCGCCCCCGGACCATATCTCAGAAAGAGAGACTCACACCCGACTATCTGAGGGACGGTTGTCTCCTGCGGGCTAAGGATCTCCCTGATGATTACTGCCACTCCTCCGCCCCTACCATGGGCCCGAGGCTGGTGCAGCACCTGGAAACCAGGTGGGCAGAGGTCAACCAGAGGGACACCACCCTCTGGGCCCAGCCAGGTTTCCGTGATGCAAGCCAGGTCCGCATGCTCACTCTCCACTAGGTCACAAACAAGGTGAGCCTTGTTAGCAATGGACCTGGCATTTAGGTAGACCAGCCTGATCTTAGGAGGCTGCACATCTTCGCTCCCGGGTCCTCGGGGGAAGTACACGTATATGTATGTATGTATATGCATGTATGTGTGTATGTGTATATGTGTGTGTGTGTGTGTGTGTGTGTGTATTGGACAACCTCAGCTGCATAGAAGAGAGTTTTGTGTGGAATGCACTTTCGGTTCAGGACAAATGAGCAGAGAGGGAGAGAAATCGAGGAATCTGGAATACTTTTAAAGACCGCTTGCACTGCCAAATGCAGAGGGTAAATCACACTGACAAAATGAAGGCCGGGAAGAAAAACTAAAATCAAAAGGATTGTCGGAGCCCCTGGTTAAGTTGTGATGGTCCTGATCCAGGTGGCAACGAGACATTTTTCATCCTATTGATTTTAGGCAGCTTATGGGCATCCGGCTCAATGTTGGAATGTGTTCATTGTCTTGAACTCACAGTAATTTGACTCGGTGGAGAGCTGCAAACAGATGGAATGTCATCATTTAAAGAGAGAGAGAGAGAGAGAGAGAGAGAGAGAGAGAGAGAGAGAGAGAGAGAGAGAGAGAGAGAGAGAGAGAGGTAAACCCAGGTAGGTAAACCCTTAAAATGCCACTTTGGGAGACAAGCACTGGAGTCAGAGATGCCACATCCCAACGTGGAATTCATAACTGCTTTCCCCATCTACTCTTTGAAGTTTTTGCCCCACAAAAGAAGAGGGGTGTTCTAGTGTCAAGCAAACATACAATTAAATAATCACCCCCCCCCTTTTCTTTTAATCTTAACTATCTCTTCCCACAGTAATTGACCCTCTTAGAAAAGCTCAACAATTCCACATTAAACCAATAGAGAAGAATGTTTAGATCTCAGGATTGAACTGTGGGGACCTTGACATTGGGGGTTTTATGGCAGATGTTTCATTACCAAACTAGGCAACATCGTCAATGCTAGAAGGAAGAGATGTTGGCTCTCTGTTTTTGTAGCCAAGTGCCCTATCAGTGTTGGTGGGAAGTTTCCTTGATTTGTTGTTGTTAGCTGCAAAGTCATGTCTGACCCATCGCGACCCTATGGGCAACGTTCCTCGATTAGGCTGATGTTTACCATTTGATTGTTAGTCTGCGTTAGTAGTTCCCCGACTGGGCTATTATTTGCTGCTTGATTGTTGGTCTAGTATTAATCTGCTTATACATCTATATGCAACACACACAAAAATAGGGCTTTTTTTTAGTTTCCCATAATGGTCTAATATCCTAATAAATATGCAAATAGAAAACTAATGGTTTTTAAATCGGTGAAATCAGAAAAAAGTAAGGGTACTGGGGAAAAAGACTTTTTTTTTTCTTCAATCATGTACTTTTGTAAAAAAAAAATGCACAGAAGCCAAATTGTTTTAGGGATTTGGGAGGGAGAAGCAGATGTTGAAGGAAAAGTTTTCATCATGGTTCAGTCCAAGCCAGGAATAAACAACATGGTGTCTGCTTTAAAAAGAAGGTTGCAGTTTATTGAAGAGGCGAGCTGGACAGGAAGATGGCTCTGGAAGAAAAAGGGAGTGAGCACATGTAGGGAGTGGGTTTTTATACCCTCTGGAGCCTTTTGTTTGGAGTTGTTCCTGTAGCATGAACTTTGACCTGAGTCTGAGTGTGACTTTGTGGTATTCTGATGGTGGTGGGTTAATCCTATTATGTCCCAAGGGTCATATCCTGCTTCCCTGAGGCTGTGGCTGACGACTCTTAGATTTTTGTTGTTGATTCTAGGGATCTTTCTTCCTAATCCCAGTTTCCCGATTCCAGTCCTTCTGACAAGATTATCAGCATTTCGACAGAGCTGGTTTCTGTTTGGGGGAGGGAGACTTAGGGATATTAAGGAAAAAACTGGGCATGCTTTTCTGCCTCAAGATCCTTTGAGGAAATATATTTTTCTGTCCTTTTAATATTTCTTTCTCGGGGGGTGACTTACCAGACAGAAAAAGAGCAATAGGATTAACATCTAAAAATAAACTAGTTTATTTTCCTGGGGGGGTGGAGGGGGGAGATAGAAGAGGGGGAAAAATAAGCTTTGGCTAAGCTTGTAAGCCGCCCTGAGTCTTCGGAGAAGGGCGGGATATAAATGGAATTTAAAAAAAAAAGTTTGTCAACTAAACTGTTTCGGCTGCTAAATGCAGCTTCTCCAATAATGTGCCAGTATCTGCCCGTAATTCTTAAGCTGCTTACTCCAGAGTAATGCCGAAGTGATTGAATATACTCTGGAATATACAGTTTTGCAGACTGCAACCTCGATGGACTAATCTAAAGCAAATTCTGCGATTTTTATGATAAAAGAGGGCTGCGAGTAAATGTCAGCAGATTATAGGATCAAATGCAGATAGTGAAAAGTTTCTGGTGAACTTTCCAACAGGATTCCAGGACAGAAAAAAAACAAAATGACCAGGCTCTGAGTTTATATTCCTTGCCTTTTTCTGGACAAATTATGAACGGTATGAAGCCCTTGGCAGAGAAGAGTGCATTGGCATTTCGAGCCAGAGAAGCAAATTCCAATTATTTATCAAAGAAAGTCACCCTCGAAACCTTGAACAGGCAATTAATCACCCCAAATTACATTTACTGAACAGATGGAGGCTTGTTTTAATTTAAGAGGCCACATACACGTGATCCTCCGTGACTTAAGGAGTCACAGTGTTAATACTGACCAACTCGTTTCTCTCCTTGAACTATGCTAAGTAGAGCTGGGCCTGGCTGTAATTGGATGGGAGACTTCTCAATTAATCCTAGGGCTGGGGCTAAAGCCAGAAGTTGAAAAGCAGCCTAGGGAAATTCACTATTGGGTGAAGGGTCTTTCTGCCCATTTTAGGGCACAGTTCTCCTCTCCTTAAATCAGTGGTGAAATATATAGTGGCATCAATTGTATTGTCCCTGTTGCTGAACACTTGTGAATCTAGCCCACGGTATGGTTTGTATCATTTTAATATGGAACAAATTCATGAATGGGTTTAGTGCAGGGGTCTTCAAACTTGGCCCTTTTATGACTTGTGGACTTCAACTCCCAGAATTCCTCAGCCAGACACGCTGGCTGAGGAATTCTGGGAGTTGAAGTCCACAAGTCATAAAAGGGCCAAGTTTGAAGACCCCTGGTTTAGTGGATACCCTGGGCTTTATTTGTCCTTTCACTCCATATCACCACCTGGCAGGAAAAAAAAATTCTCAATCATATTGCATCTAGTTTTGTTTTGTCATGATATAAAAAAGATACTGAGACACTAGAAAGAGTGAAGAGAAGAGTAGCAAAGATAATTATAGGGGACTGGAGGCTAAAACATACAATGAATGTTTGCAGGAATTGGGTATGGACGCGGTGGCTCACTGGGTTAGGACGCTGAGCTTGTCGATCAGAAGGTCGGCAGTTTGGCGGGTCGAATCCCAAGTGCTGCGTAACAGAGTGAGTGCCTGTTACTCGTCCCAGCTTCTGCCAACCTAGCAGTTCGAAAGCACGTAAAAATGCAAGTAGAAAAATAGGGACCACTCCGGTGGGAAGGTAACAGCGTTCCGTGCGCCTTTGGCGTCCAGTCGTGCCAGCCACATGACCACGAAGATGTCCTCGGACAAGCGCTGGCTCTTTGGCTTTGAAACGGAGATTAGCACCGGCCCCCAGAGTTGGAAACGGCTAGCACGCATGTGCGGGGGAACCTTTACCTTTACCTTTTAATTTAATGAAGAGCAGGACTAGGGAAGATATGATTCCAATATCCCAGGGTTTGCCACAAAGAAAAGGGAGTCAAGCTATTCTCCAAAGCACATGAAGGCAGGACAAGAAGCAATGGATGGAAACTAATCATAGAGAGAAGCAACCTAGAATTTAGAATGGAATAGAATAGAACAGAACAGAACAGAGCAGAGCAGAGCAGAGCAGAAGAGAAGAGAAGAGAAGAGAAGAGAAGAGAAGAGAAGAGAAGAGAAGAGAAGAGAAGAGAAGAGAAGAGAAGAGAAGAGAAGAGAAGAGAAGAGAAGAGCTGGAAGGGACCTTGGAGGTCTTCAAGTCCAGCTCCCTGCTCACGCAGGAGGTCCTATACTATCTCAGCCAGATGATTGTCCAGTTTCTTTTTAAAAACTTCCAGTGATGGAGCACCCATGATTTCTAGGGGTAAGCTGTTCCATTGGTTGATTGTCCTCACTGTCAGGAAGTTTCTCCTTAATTCCAGGTTGCTTCTCTCTTTGGTCAGTTTCCAACCATTGTTTCTCATCCTTCCCTCTGGTGCTTTGGTGAACAACTTGGCTCCCTCTGCCTTGTGGCAGCCCCTCAGATACTGGAATGCTGCTATCATGTCTCCCCTATTTCTTCTTTTCTTTATACTGGCCAAACCCAAGTTCTGCAGGCATTCTTCACATGTTTTGGTCTCCAGGCCTTGGATCATCTTAGTTGGTCTTCTCTGAATTTTTTCCAATCTCTCGACATCTTTTTTTGTGATATGATGACCAAAATTGGCTGCAGTATTTGAGGTGTGATCTTACTAGGGCTTTATAAAGTGGTACTAATTCTTCATGTGAAATTGAATGAAACTGAAGGAAATTATTACCCTTTTAAGTAATGCTAGCAGTTTGGGAGTTTACAGGTTGATATGCAAAACCAAAATCGTTCCATTAAGACCAAAGATCCTTCTCTTTCCATGAATGCAATTTAGCATTGCTAAATGGACAAGCAACAAAAAAGACAATTCAGCACTTGAAGTCTTTTTAGTGTCTTCTCTCTAAGGAAACAAAATTTAGGAGGAATCTTTTTGTTATTGTAATCAGGCACTCCTCTTTGGATCCCTGACTGGGGAAAAAATAAAAAAAAATGATGTAATTTTCTTTTAAATGGTAACCACTCTATTTAGGAAGGCTTTGTTGTAGTAAGAATGAGCCATATATATCTTCAGATGTTGAACACTACCTTCAGATTTGAGATGTTCCCCTTCAAGATACAGTACCTAGCTTTCCCTCTTTTCCAATCCTCCTTTTGTGTTTCTCTAAAAATGGATCCCATCAGAAATATTTGCGCCTGACTTTGAAAACAGTTCCAGTGCTAGCATTTGTTCAAGCAGAACTAAGCCTCTGAGCATAACAGAAAAAATAGGTTCTAAGGAAGCATAAGCTCTGAGAAGTAGTTTTCAAACTTGAAATTATCTTTTAAAGGAGACTGAACTCAAAGGGGCTTCAGAGAACACATTGCCTTTATAGGCCAGACACACACCAAGATTATTTATTGGTATTATTCACTGTGATTAGAAAGAATGCATCCTTATGCTCATACTTACATCTACATATCTTCAACATCAACTATACAACTTATGGTGCATCAAATCAAATCCAAAGCACCAGCTAGCAGGACTTGTCCTTCTCCAGGCCAAGCATACACAAGGGCATGGAGAGGTAGTTACAATTTTTTACAAAAAAAATGCAAGCTCACACACCTATGCAGGATAGAAACAAGTTCCCCAAAGTCTAGAAAATGTGCCTTAAAAGAGTTCCATTACAAAACAGTAGGTAGAAGACTGCTCAGGTGATGTCTACGGATCAAAATTTTGTAGAATGATTGTCACTGGTCCAGTTCCAGAATTAAGATCACAAGGTTCACAGGTCATAAGTTGAGGTTCATGGAGTAGAGGTTAATGGGTGGATGACATCAAAGGAAAGGCTTGAGTTCCCCACACTTGTTAAATAGGAGCAACCCAGTGTTGGAAGGATGAGGCCCCTCCCTTGTGAGGAGCCTCACAAAGCCAGCTTTGTTCTCTTTTACTCTACTCTACTCTACTCTACTCTACTCTACTCTACTCTACTCTACTCTACTCTACTCTACTCTACTCTATCTACTCTACTCTATCTACTCTGTCTACTCTACTCTACTGTACTCTATTCTACTGTATCTACTCTACTCTACTGTATCTACTCTACTCTATTCTATTTTATTCTATTCTATTTTATTCTACTCTATTTACTCTACTCTACTCTACTCTAGTCTACTGTCCATGAGAGACCTTGCACTAGAATAGGGTGGCAGCTCAATCTCTTCATCTCTGGAGATTGGTGGTGGCTGTACCTGCTGGTTACCAAACTCCACTGCATGTTGTTGCTCAGTCAACAATTTCTCCAGCAACTTTGGAACTGACTCCTCATTGCTGGTCTCCTCCTCTGTATCTGAACTCACCACTGTTATTATTATTTATTAAATTTGTATCCACTATCTCACTAAGAAGTGAGGTGGGACCCTATTTCAAATGGTTGAAAGCTTACCAAAGCATCTCTGTACCCTCAGGGAAAGTTGTAGATATTGACAGTGGAACCATAGGCTGATAGGAAGACAATTTTATATATTGTCAGGCGCAAGCAAGCAACAGCCACTTGTGAATAGTGAAATCAAGCAACTTTATTGCTCTCTGCCTAAATTACAGGAATCTGCTCAGACTGCTCATCCCCCCACTAGGAATGACCAGATAAGGATTCCTGTACCTTGGGAGCCATCAAGCTTATGTCTTTTGTGGCTCCCAAGGTACAGAAAAGCTTATTCTATTCTATTCTATTCTATTCTATTCTATTCTATTCTATTCTATTCTATTCTATTCTATTCTATTCTATTCTATTCTATTCTATTCTATTCTATTCTATTCTATTCCATATTCTATTCTATTCTATTCTATTCTATTCTATTCTATTCTATTCTATTCTATTCTATTCTATATTCTATTCTATTCTGTTCTGTTCTGTTCTGTTCTGTTCTGTTCTGTTCTGTTCTGTTCTATTCTATATTCCAATATCTATTCTATTCTATTCTATTCTATTCTATTCTATTCTATTCTATTCTATTCTATTCTATTCTATTCTATTCTATTCTATTCTCTATTCTGTTCTGTTCTGTTCTGTTCTATTCTATATTCCAATATCTATTCTATTCTATTCTATTCTATTCTATTCTATTCTATTCTATTCTATTCTATTCTATTCTATTCTATTCTATTCTATTCTATTCTATTCTATTCTATTCTATTCTATTCTATTCCAGTCCATTCTACATTCCATTATTCTATTCTATTCTATTCTATTCTATTCTATTCTATTCTGTTCTGTTCTGTTCTGTTCTGTTCTGTTCTGTTCTGTTCTGTTCTGTTCTATTCTATTCTATTCTATTCTATTCTATTCTGTGAAGAGAAGAGCAACAAAGATGATTAGAGGACTGTAGGCTAAAGCATATGAAGAACGGTTGCAGTCCATTCTACATTCCATTATTCTATTCTATTCTATTCTATTCTATTCTATTCTATTCTATTCTATTCTATTCTATTCTATTCTATTCTATTCTATTCTATTCTATTCTATTCTATTCTTTCATTCATTCTAGTTTGAACACCATCCAACTCCAATTGACTCTATCCTAAGCTGATGCTTGATCTCCCCTTCCAGCTTAGCTGGCAGTTTCCTAACGTATCCATTGTCAATGAAAATCTGATAGAGAGAAATTATAGAAATCTCCAGCTAACATCTTGAATTGAATTTGTTCTCAATGGGAGACTATTCAATGGCGGAAATCCTTGTAATGAAGTTTGGCAACACTTTGCAAGCGTCTAACAGGACTTTCAGCCCCTTTGCTCCAAGGCGTCCAGCTACAAGGCTAGCATTACAGTGTGCTCTAGACTTTATCTGTAACATTCTACCACATCAGTCTAAAATGTTTTTTTTTATTCATGCTACTGGGATTTCATCAGGTCAAAAACAGATTTTACAGTTTAAGCTTTTCGTTGCTAATATGCTTTCCATCCATGAAGCGAACCGTTGCTTACTAAAAGCAAAAATGAATGCTTCAGAAACTGGATTTTTGCCAGGTGGATCTGCAGAGCCGTCTAATTGCTTTTTTTTCCCTTTTGTTTTTTTTTTCTCCAAAGGGGAGAAAATGAAATATTTCTTTTAAAATTTCAGCGATATTCCAGATACATTGGGCTCTATCCATGGCGCAGCTCTCCTTGATGTCAGCATGTGCACCAACTCATACCAATTCATAGTCAAAACTTTCCTTATTTCCTTTTGGACTGTTAATAATTATTTCATCCTTAAAGATAAGCATGTGGTGGGGAGAGAATGCTTGCTTACTATAATACTGAGAAATATTTTTTTTCCCTCCTTTCCATGAACGTAGGTACAGGAATGAGGGGAGAAAAAAATGCATGACTTATAACAAAGAAAATTCTCCAGATGCCCATGGGTGATTGTATGAATTAAAGTGCACAATCTATGGGCAATGTACCCATGAGAATATTCCGATGGGGTTCTCGAGAGCCTTAAGCACCTGTCTTTCCCCCCAGGCTTTAGGCTAAAATGGTTGGAGTATATGTGTTCATTCAGTTATTCAACATCTTCTCTATTATTTATTTCATCTGGATGGCATAACGCCATTCGTTTTTTATGCTTTGAATCACTCAGAGTCAATTGGAGTTGGATGGTGTTCAAACTAGAATGAAGAATAGAATAGAGGAATAAAGAATAGAATAGAATAGAATAGAATAGAATAGAATAGAATAGAATAGAATAGAATAGAATAGAATAGAATAGAATAGAATAGAATACAATAGAACAGAATAGAATAGAATAAAAACTTTATTGTCACTTTAAATGTAAACTAATTAGCATATATTAAAATGAGATTTCATTGCATACTGCTCTTATAGGGTAACCGGGTAACCTCCAATATACACTACATAAACATCACACACACACACGTGTGTGTGTGTGTGTGTGTATACATATACTGTATATACATATATACATATATATATATATATATATATATATATATATATATATATATATATATATATATATCATACATATATATATCATACATATATATATCATACATATATATATATATCATACATATATATATATATATCATACATATATATATCATACATATACTGTATATATATATATATATAATACATATATATATATATATATATATATATATATATATATATATATATATATATATATATATATATATATATATATATATATATATATATCATACATATATATATATCATACATATATATATCTCACACACACACACACATATATTCCCAAGGAAATCCCTGATGCCTGGTGTTTTGTAACCTACCTTTAGGATGCTGGATGCTGAAAAGAAGGAAGAAACTGGCAAAATCTTTTCATTATCACCTATTTTATTAACATTTATTAACATTTCTTTTACAGGATATGAAGCACAAGACACAGGAGAAGGTGTGAGGCAAATGTTTACTAATGGGGAAACAGATGTGTTTCAGAAAAGCTTGATTTACACTGCAACTGCCCCAGAAATTTATCCTCTCAGCTCCCCAATGTTATTGACACCAGTAGAAGTGAGAAATCTGAAGCAGTTTTCAAATAATCTTAATGCCGTTGTGTTAACATATCCTGAACTGAGCTAGGATTAAACAAAAAATGTCATTCCATCAAGTGTTTTTTGCTCCAGTTATATTTATTTACTAAAATAAATGGGCAGCGAGATGTTGGTGACTGTTCCACACCTTTTTGGAGAGTTATCCAAGATTGTTTTATTATCTTATGGAGCCCCAAAACCATTCCTTTAAGATTTCAGTGTCCTGGCGTCACGTGATCCCCTTTCGCGACCTTCTGACAAGCAAAGTCAATGGGGGAAGCCAGATGCACTTAACAAACCACACTGGCTGTGGAATTCTGGGAGTTGAAGTCCACAAGTCATCAAAGGGCCAAGTTTGAAGACCCCTGCGCTTAATAAATGTGGCAAGGAAAGTTGTAAATGGGACCAAAGTCACTTAGCAAATTTCTCACTTAGCAACGTAAATTTTGGGCTCAGTTGTGGTCATACGTTGAGGACTGCTTATATTGCATCACAGTAAATTATGATATGTGGCTGGGGGCTGAAAAAGTTAGTGAATAATAGTGTTTAGAAGAAGCCGATGAATTTTTTTTTTCAGCCAAATGGATTGACCTAGTTGAGAAAAGACTGGCTAGTGGAGAGATTACCTTGTGTTTCACTGTTCAATCTTGTTTGACCCAAAGGATTTCATGAATTTACTTTGATATATATAAATAATAATTATTATTATTATTATTATTATTATTATTATTATTATTATTATTATTATTATTAATAATAATAATAATTAAATTTTTATACCACCCTTCTCCCGAAGGACTCAGGGCGGTGTACAGGGCAATAAATATCAAAATGTAAATACAAAAGTTAAAAAAGAGATTAAAAAGAATTAAATAATTATGCCCAAGAATACAATACTAAAAATGTGTTAAGAACTTATTTAAATCCAACCCCAAACCCATCAGACCAGGCCAGATTGTTCAAATAGATAAGTTTTTAAATCACGCCGGAAGGAGCGAAGGTCGGGCCATCCAGAGCTCAACCGGAAGGTGGTTCCACAGGTCTGGCGTGCCCACAGAGAACGCCCTCCCCCTGGGGGCCACCAATCGACATTCTTTGATCGGAGGCACCCTGAGGAGGCCCTCTCTGTGGGAGCGCACTGGACGGAGGGAAGTTGATGCCGGCAGCAGGTGCTGCCGTAGGTAATCCGGACCCATGCCATGTAGGGCTTTGTATGTCATAACCAGCACCTTGAATCTCACCTGGAGGGCAACCGGCAGCCAATGCAGCTCGCGGAGCAGAGGTGTAACATGGGAGTATAGGGAGACCCCCAACACAACTCGCGCGGCTGCATTCTGCACCAGTTGAAGCCTCCGGGTGGTCCTCAAGGGCAGCCCCATGTAGAGAGCGTTGCAGTAGTCCAAACGAGAGGTCACGAGCGCATGAGTGACTGTACACAAGGCATCCCGGTCTAGATAGGGCCGCAACTGGCGCACCAGGCGAACCTGGGCGAAGGCCCCCCTAGTCACAGCTCCTATATGATCTTCTAAGGAGAGCCGTGAATCTAGAAGGACCCCCAAGTTGCGAGCCCTATCTACGGGGGGTAAAAACTCACACCCCATAGAAAGAGATGGAACATTTTGAATGTCCCGGGATGCCGGAATGTACAGCCACTCAGTCTTGTCAGGGTTGAGCTGAAGTCTGTTCCTCCCCATCCAGACCCGAACCGCCTCCAGGCAACGGGACATCACGTCGAGGGCATCACTGGGGTGGTTTGGGGTCGAAATAAAAAGAAGAAGAAGAAGAAGAAGAAGAAGAAGAAGAAGAAGAAGAAGAAGAAGAAGAAGAAGAAGAAGAAGAAGAAGAAGAAGAAGAAGAAGAAGTTGGAAGGGACCTTGGAGGTCATCTAGTCCAACCCCCTGCTCAGGCAGGAAACCTTATACCATTTCAGGCAAATGGCTGGCCAGTCTCTTCTTAAAAACTTCCAGTGTTGGAGGATTCACAACGTCTGGAGGCAGGTTGTTCCACTGGTTAATTCTTCTAACTGTCAGGAAATTTTTCCTTAGTTCTGGGTTGCTTCTCTCCTTGACTAGTTTCCATCCATTGCTTCTTGCCCTGCCTTCAGGTCCTTTGGAGAATAGCTTGACTCCCTCTTCTTTGTGGCAACCCCTGAGATATTGAAACACTGCTATCATGTCACCCCTCGTCCTTCTCTTCATTAAACTAGACATACCCAATTCCAGCAACCGTTCTTTATATGTTTTAGCCTTAGTTTGAAGGGCTCCTACAAAGACAAGGGGATCAAACTATTTTCCGAAGCACTAGAAGGCAAGACAAGAAACAATGGTTGGAAACTAACCCAGTAGAGAAGCAACCTAGAGCTAAGGAGAAATTTCCTAATGGTGAGAGTAATCCATCAATGGAATAGTTTGCCTTCAGAAGTTGTGGGTGCTTCATCACTGGAGGCTTTCAAAAAGAGACTTGACAACCATTTATATGAAATGGTACAGGGTCTTCTGCTCCAGCAGAAGATTGGACTAGAAGACCTCTGAGATCTCTGAGCTTCCAGTGTTGGAGCATTCACCACTTCTGGAGGCAGGTTGTTCCACTGGTTAATTGTTCTCACTGTCAGGAAGTTTCTCCTTAGTTCTAGGTTGCTTCTCTCCTTGACTAGTTTCCATCTGTTGCTTCTTGTCCTGCTTTCAGGTGCTTTGGAGAATAGATTGACTCCCTCTTCTTTGTGGTAGTGGAGAGATTACCTTGTGTTTCACTGTTTCACTGTTCAATCTTGTTTGACCCAAAGGATTTCATGAATTTACTTTGATCCCTTTGGAGTTCCATGGCAGACTCCATAATTAGTTGTTATTCCTAATTTCTCATAAGTTTTTTTTTTTTGATGTTATGGTACAGTTTTGGTAAGCCCTTTGGAAACAAAGTGTGGAAGGGACGTAGAAGACTCATATCAATATACCGAAATGCTACAGGTATAATTCGCATAAATGTTAAGACTGATAACATCGGTGCGGAAAAAATGGCACCACAAGGTGATCCAATTTCATTCGGACTATTCTTAAAAAGGCTCTGTAGTTGGGTATTCAAACAACTGAAGTAGAAATAAAGGCTAACTGGGAATACAGTTACATTTTACCCATCATGTTATTCTTTCTCCGTAAATTCTCAAAACCTTCAAATGTGAATAGCAAACTCAAATGTCAGCAACAATTTCTACAGGATTTCACAACTGCTCCCCACCTCTGCCAATTCATAATTAATATGAACTAGAGAAAGTCAACAGCAGCACCTAAATCGTCTGCCTTTCTTTTCTAAATCCTATATTTTTTTACAGTTCCATCAATTATTCCATTCCATTGGTATAAGGTAAATGTAAAGGTTCCCCCGCACATGTGTGCTAGTCGTTTCCAACTCTAGGGGCTGGTGCTCATCTCTGTTTCAAAGCCGAAGAGCCAGCGCTTGTCCGAGGACGTCTCCGTGGTCATGTGGCCGGCATGACTAGACGCCAAAGGCGCACGGAACGCTGTTACCTTCCCACCGTAGTGGTCCCTATTTTTCTACTTGCATTTTTATATGCTTTAGAACTGCTAGGTTGGCAGAAGCTGGGACGAGTAACAGGCGCTCACTCTGTTACGCGGCACTCAGGATTCGACCTGCCAAACTGCTGACCTTCTGATCGACAAGCTCAGCGTCCTAACCCACTGAGCCACCGCGTCCCTCCATTGGTACAGAGGGCCATATTTTTTTAAAAAAAATCCCATTTATATCCCGCCCTTTTCCGAAGACTCAGGGCGGCTTACAATTTAAAGCACAAATCAATGTGCTTAGCAATAGCCTTCATTCTATGTATATGCTTGCTTATTAGGGCTTTCACCCCCCCCCCAAGCGGCATTATTACAAAGTCAGCTTATTGCCCCCAACAATCTGGGTCCTCATTTTACTTACCTCAGAAGGATGGAAGGCTGAGTCAACCTTGAGCCTGGTGGGATGCGAACCTGCACTAATTGCAGGCAGCTGGTGTTAGACTTGCTTGTACGTGGAAATGGATATATTTTCATTTAATTTCCAGTCTCAAGACTAGTCCTATAAAACATGTTCCCTTACTTTGACCACTGCAACAGAACCATTACATTTTGGACATTTTGATTAACGCCCCTCCAAAACTGTAAACGGATCGACGTCTCTACAAATATTCCACACATGTTTATTCCTTTGAAGTGTTATTCTTCAGACTTTTTTCCCCATGGCAAACTCGTGCATTATTTAAGGAAAAAGACAATGTGATTAGGCAAGAAGGATAGATAGTAGGCAGAGGCAATGGTCGGCTTCACAAGGTAG